>NW_023592077.1:0-5150 GCF_014839805.1 Manduca sexta | reverse complement strand
ACATTGAGCGCTATTATATATAACTTTATACCCAAATCCACACCTGCGTATAATTCTGATACATTCACAAATTAATGGTCCTAAATAATATTTTCCCTAGTGATATGTTTATATGAAAAATATGATATTTTCTTTATATATGATCAACAAAATTTGCAGTTACAAAGTGTAACACCGCCGCGGTTAGAGCACGTTGTAAGTACACTGCGTTATTCTGTTCAAAGTTTAAAAGAAATAAGAACACGATAAGAAGATCCAAATTCTGCAAATTCACTACCAATTTGTGAATGAAATATCTCCATCACTCTAAATCATGTTGCCGACAATTATGACAATGTTGACAATTTTATTTATGACCCCAATTCCCTGTGTGAGATGCGGCCCTGTCATTGGACCATATAATTTATGGCCATACACCACATTGGCTTAGATACGCTCACGATTACAAAAAATCAGTCTAAAATATATTAAGGCAACTCGAGAATATATATACTCATTTGGTGGGATTCGCTCGTGTTTCTTTAAATAAACGGGTAAATGGACAAATAGAATACTTTTTCTTCTCTTCTGTACGTTTAAAGTACGCCTATCTTGACAAATACAGACTAGGGTAGGAAATGAACTAATGTATTGCCATGATTAATCAAATTAACGTATTTTATTGAAAGTATAATTAATAAATCACGGCCAAATGTCTAGGTCGGACGGAAGGAGAATTAATTAGAACAAAATCATAAGAAATAATACCATAGATAAAAAAAAAATGAAAATTTCATTTCTTAAAACGTTTTTTTGGTTGCAATATCAGAAACACTAACGAATCTCATGAAAACACGGTCGTGTCATCGTACGGAGTGTCAAAGATAGCGTCAAAACCTACTTACCGTCTGCTAATATTGTCAAACGATAGTTCAAGAACTCTATCGAAATTAGTATCAATTTTGAGAAATGGGAAAGGTTTTGTAGATCGTCGTATAAGTTTATGTATACTGCATTTGTATTTACTATAATGTCTATAGAGAAATCCTACACTCAAGGCAAATATAAAAGAAAAATAATTACAAAAAATATCGAAAACCGAACGTAATGTTATCTGATTGAGCTATAACGTCTAGAAATCCCTAAAACAATATTAACAGACGATAGTAATATGACATGAATATAATGTGAACTAATATTTCAAACCATCAAATAGAGTTGAATTACGAAAAATACACAATTTGAAAACCATGTCTGACTTTTGAAATCAGCATATTATATTTCCGAACAATCAACATCGATAATTTAATTCGCTTTAATTTTAAATTCATAAAACATAACTTTTTAATGTTCACAATACATAGATATATAAAATGCATCACAATAATACATATCTAACAACAGTTAACGTTATTTGAGGCGAGTGCACACTGTTGTTATAATACACAAGCGTGTATCTTTGTTTACTGTATACAGGAAGACCTTGGTCGTATGAGCATATGCCTATGTACAATGTATACTATTCTTTTAAATGATAATACATTTACGAAAAATTCTATTTTATTATATTTGTATCGACTTTATAAAGTTATATTTATGAGCTATAAAAGCTGAGTAATTAGAAATATGAATATAATCAGCATTTACAAAACTATGTGTGCGATTTATTGCTATAAATTAAGTTTATGTTTTTAAGAATATTTTTTCAAATTATTTTTAAAATCTGTCCTTACAATACTATGATTCAAACAATAATCATTCACAGAATGCCCCGGCACGGTGAGCAACGTCTTACATAATTCACCAGCATAATTATATAATTATTCTTCAAGCTGTGTATTTTTTGTGTATTATTCCGCAAGTGTGCGCCCTTCCTCACTTACATAATTCTCATTCATAAATAATTTAAATACATACATTTGGTGTCGTGAGACTAACATCATATTTGGGAGCGAATCGTTTCACTTAACTAAAGGGAGAAAACGAATTTAGAAAAAAAAAATAACAAAAATAAAAAAAAACATGTCTCTACTTACATACCGTACGGTTTAGTTTCACCATATATTAAAGACATGAATATACATTTTTTATATATATTTTTACATTATTTACAAATTTATTTACATTTAAAGTAATGCTAAACATCTACTCACACTCAAAGAAGCGGACACCGTAATATTATTTTGACTGTTACTGACACTCAAATAGTTATTTCACAGTAATATTACTTATAATGGTAAAAAAAAATAGCTTGTAAAACAATATTCGTCATGTAGATAACTCTTAAGTATTGAACAATAGCAAGCATTGGCATTTAGTAAACCGATCGGCATGAAGCACTCCGAGCAAGCAAGGGACATATAGGTGGGAATGTACGAATGGTAAATTTAAGCTGGGAGACCTAGGCAGGCGACTGGAACACGGCAATGCAGGCGAAAGATGTCATTTATGTAATGCTGTTTCAATAGTCAATTTAAAACATTAACCGCTTTATTCATAGACGTTTTTTATCTAAGGACGGAGTAAAGCTGTGATAAGTCTGTTTCTCAGTGCTGACGGCACGGCAGCCAGACATGGAGTCGTTGCGATTGGCTTATGTTGAGATACAACAATATTAGCCAATCACAACGGCCCTATGGCTACGCACTACGAATACTGCCATGCCGTCAGCACTGAGAAACAGACTTGTTATCGCAGCTTTACTCCATCCTTAATAAAAAAACCCATATGAATAAGGGGGTAAGTGATTTCACGTTGAATTCAGAAATTTATCTTATTGTTCTGCAACTGTGTGGATGCAGCTTAATGATTTTTTATGTTAACGCCAATGATAGACATCGAAATGGAACTATTTTTGGATTTTATTGTTTTTTTTTTTTTTATATATGAATTTTTCCCGTTTTGAAGACTTTGTTGCCTTCATGGTCAGTTTGCCCTATCACCATGAAGGCTGCAGAATAGTTTTATTTCGATGGTACATGTAGCTGTTTGTAAAAGAAAAAGTAAAAATAAAGAAATGTAACCAATGGTAATTTTCATTTTTTTTTTGAGGCAGCCACAGTCAAAGTACGCTCAGTAGCGTCAGAAAAAAGCTTACGTTAGGTACTTATATACAACGATGGATTTTATGCAAATAATATTAATACAATATTCATAATGTGTCACATAAGAGTATTTATACATGTAACCTCTTAATTAAAAGCTTTTAGATCAGTTTTTCAAAACGTTTCGTCTCTTTCACTCAGCATTTTATGTAGGAGAGAAAGGGACAAAACAGTTTAAAGTATACACGTATTATGTACTTCATAATAATTTTATCATTCGAAATGGGTGTCAATCAACTCTCTTTAAAAATCACACATTTTATTAGTCACTGAATATTCATTTCTTCACATTGATGTCGATAATATTCGACTTTAACACATATAGATTCTGGCATAGCATCAAACATGGCCAATTTAAGCCTTAAAGTAATCAATCATAATCAAATTCATAAGTTTCCCACGGCCTTTTTTATAATAAAAAAAAAAAAAAAACTAAACAGATGCCACTTTTATTTGTAATGGCTTAAGTCTTATACTTTGCTATCGATAATTTCACAAAATAAAGGAACTTGTCTATGGTAGCGATATGAAACGAATTATGTATGTAGTTGTAAATATGCAAATACCAATGGTGGTCATATTATTATGATAAAAAAATATATCTTGATCTGACAAATAGCATTCTGTTTGTAGTGAACTAGCTTTGGCCCACGCCTCAACGTGAGAAAGTAATGTAGCTTCCTATTAAAGAATTTTCAACATCATTTCCATAGTTTCATAGATTACACCCTACAAACAAAGTTAGAAACTTTACCTTTTTTAATATTAGTATAAATGTATGACCAAGTAACGTCGGTAAAATTCGGAGGAATGGTCTTGGCACGTTAATTCTTTATTTGGCCGAAAATGGACTACTCTATACACACTATCTGGACCAGTCAAGTTTTAACTGTGTAATTTATAAAAAATCAAACTCTACCAACTAGATAGAAAACAAATTACTGATTTATTTAAGCACGGTTGATAATTTCAGCGCAAAATCATATTTACATCTACATACATAACTATACGTTTCGTAAATTCTATGTTATCACGTTAATTAGAACCGTGTTACCTTGCGCATAAGGTTCACACTTCATCGCCTAGGTCCTGCACGCAGTTCTCCGCTATGGGCACGAACTTATCGTCGATTTGTATGAGAAGTATGCTCTTGTCCACGTGGGAGCGGAGTTTCGGATCTCGATGGTTCGGCGTCCATTTATGCACCACCTGTTATGTTAATATAACTCTTATTGTAGAGGCGACAGATACTATTTTCATTTATCTAAACGGAAATTAAAAAAAATATTTACGAATTACAAAGATAATAATAGGGCAAAATTATGAGTTTGTGACTTGTGTAATGGCCATTTGACGAGACATTATAAAATATCTGAAAATATGTCCAACTGTTTGGGATATCATTCCTTTACGTTTTTTAGATGTTGGATACTTTATTGGTATTATGTATTAAGTAATTTGTATTAATTTATTTGTGTTTATTATACTGTTTGTTCCCTGTACTATAATAAAATAAAAAATAAAATATTTGTTACTATTGTTGTAAACAATTCCTGTGTTAACTAAATTAAACTGAAATAACATCTCTTTCTCTCTCTAACATCCCTTTCATCACAATCTATGGGTGTAAGGCTAATCGATTTGAGCAATATTTTTTGTCACACTAAGTTATAAACATATGTGGAATCAGTGTATGTTTCCGCATCTCTTTTTTATTGCTTTGAATGATGAGACGGGCTTGCCGTTCGACTTATAGTAAGCGACACGACCGCCCATAAACAGTAGAAATACCATCCAACACCTTGAATTATAAAGTATTGTTTGGTATTCCGCTGCGCTCGCCATCCTGAGACATGAGATGTTAAGTCTCATTATGTCCAGTAGTTACACTGACTACAATGTCCTTCAAACCGGTACACAATAGTGACTACACACTGCTGCTTGGCGGCAGAAATAGACATTGCGATGGTACCTACCCAAGCGGACTCCCACATATGAGAGACCTACCACCAGTACATCTTATCTTGGCTTCATTTTTGTTAAAAAAAATCACGCTCAAGTTGCTTA
>NW_023592076.1:0-10020 GCF_014839805.1 Manduca sexta | reverse complement strand
GTGGGTGCAGCCATTATGCCTCTGCATGCACCTTTGAGGTTGAAGGCGTGAGTGTGTGTGTTCACTGTTTGTGTGTGTATCTGTACATTTTAGGTTATAATATCGTGAATCCTGCGCTATATATCAACTATAATAAAAAAGGATGAAAATCTAAAAGATTCATCACACGAATTTCAATTACGAACACATCTTTAGTAATTTTCCTGTAGCCTTTTTATGATGTGGAAATATGAACTGCAAGTTAATAGTAACACTATTAACTTATGGTTTAAAATCGTGCACACATCACACTTGCCTGTCGGATTGATGTCTACATCGATACATGATACAAGTCCCTACACATCAAAAGAACACTGATAATAAGACAAAGTTTGATAGACACACATTCAGGAGTGTAAGAACTGTTAACACGTATCGCGAACTATTAAGGAGTAGACGGCAGTGACCCATATCAAGTTGTACCCTCGTCACTACATTGTTAGAACGACACAATTTGTATTTAACATCTCCAAATTATGATCATAGTTTGCACGTTTGACGTGTCTTTTTGGTCTGTTGAGACGGCTTCATTATTTATACGAGTTGAAACATAAGTCTGTGGAATAGAGTTTGTTTAAGTATAACTACGTTTTGCTTCAACCAGCAGTTTTACTTTCTGATTTGCAAGACGTAGGCAATATATTTTAAAGCAATTTAGGAATTATTGTTTATGTTTACAGATGATAAAAGCAGTGCAACTCCATGCAGTAACTTTGTTATTCTGGTACAGTGTTGTTACTCTTAATATATGTGAATTATAAGCGAGATTTTTAAGTAGCTTAAAGAAATTAATAAAATTCCATTTCTCAAAATATAAAACACGCTGTATAAGAACCAAAATGGTGTAAAAGCAATTTTTTACGGCGCTTAAACAGCTCCTTTAGAGTAAGAACCAGTAACTGGCAGCCACTTTATGAAAAGATATTTGCCCTCAGGTAAAGAGTCTATTGTAGATTCTATTTTTAAAATATTTTAATCTCGTAACTGGCAATCGGATTTTGAGATTATTTTAAGGGCTTTGATTTTTTTAAATGCAGGGGTCGGTATTTTTAAATGGAGATAATACGCTATTAGTAATTTGATAGGCAGATGGAGTTTAGACCGGTGTTTAAGTAGGTGAGCCGATAAACTACCGAATGTCGTCGGAAGGCCTTTACAAGAACAGGATAAAGTAGGTAATTAGTATAGGTACGATCAGTCAACATAAGCCCATTCATACTAATCCTCGTGGTCATGGGATAAACAATTTTGATAAGTAAGCTTCATTGTAGCAGGCTGAACGCATCGTGAGCGAAGATTCGGAACTTTGCATACAAAGTCGTACAAAAAAATCAAAATATTTGACAACGCACTGCGAAAGCAAATATTGCGGCGTTGTGGAATATTTTGACCTTTTAAAAGCTGTAGAGTATATTTAAGTAATATATAATGTAATTACAGAAGTCAAGAACTTCAATGAGGATGATGACCAAGACTAGTTGAAGTGGAGACAGAAAGAAGTATAAAGAGGAACTAGATCGAGACGATGGTAAGCAAATAAAGAAAATGTAACTATCAAATGTAAATTTATTACTATTGTATATGAAGCTGTGTCAATAATAAGAAGTAAAGACGACAATACAAATCAATTATAATTTACAATCGAGCGAACACCACACTTGCCTATGGGATTGGCGTCTGCGTCAGTTGAATTCAATGTGTTGGATGGTATTTCTACTGTTTATGGACGGTCGTATCACTTACCATCAGGCGAACGGCAAACAAGTCTCGTCATTCAAAGCAATAAAAAATCTAAAACAACACGTTTGGGTTGTTTGAAAACACAAATAATGACGTTAACACCCACTACATATAGGTAATTGAATTATACGAAACTATATAATGTATACTATTTTACGTAGGCGTATACTAATAACACTAAAACGATATGAAAGAGAGTGTATTTAAATAAACATGACAATTTAAACGTGTAAAGCTCTCTAAAAGTCATTAGACAAGGTCAAAATGGTCCTGCACTTAATTAAAATATTCGAAAAATTTTGAACGATGTAAGACCATGGGTTTAACTGTTTTGTGAAATTGTTATGTACAGATGAAAATATGTTTTTGAGTTGAATAAACATATTTGAATTATTTTAGTACATATATAAGAAGGAATTGATTTTCTACAGAATGAATTGACCCAACAGATGGACCGTTAATCCTTCTTGCAAAGAGTTGATAAAGAATTGCTTCAACCCAATTTTGGAAACGAATATGGGCAAGTAGAAGCAAAAGATGAGGAAACTGATAAATCGCTAACAATAATAGTGGTAACACCATCAAATGTTTTTAACTGCACACTATATAACTGCGCTACGTTGATATTAGAAATTTATATTCCCCAGATTTCGCAGCAGGTTGCTGGATGCAGGCCGCTTCCAATAGATCATTCTGGAAATCTTTTGAGGGAGGCCCATGTTCAGCAGTGGACATCCTGCGGCTGATGATAGTTCCCCAGATTTTATAGCGATACTTACCTACTAGTTTGAAGTTTTATTACAGGTACGTATTTGTGGAAGCCTGATAATGAAGTTTGAATATTACCTGAAACAAAAATATATTAAATTACTAAACTGGTAGAAAGGTATTGAAAAATACTAATAATTGGAGCAAGAAATGACATTGGAAAATGCTAAGAACTTCATTTATGCCATGCCGTGAAATAACAGTCATTGTACCTCTGATAGTTACCAGAATTATGTCTATCGTAACAATTTTAGTTTTAACAGTTACTCCAGAAAGCAACAAAGATAAATCAAAGTACCACCGTAACGCCCCACATAAAAATCCCCATAAAATATCCTTTGATGACTTACATAAATCAACCCCTAACAAATCCATCACTATAGCGTTTTTATTTCCCGTCCCAACAAAGGGTTTCGTTTAACCATAATTGCGCTATCGAGTTACGGAGATACTATCTCGCTTAATACAAATATGGGCATTGTTTGTTTAGTATACTCCCTAAATTGTATGAGGATTGAAAAAATATAATATTACATTTTAAGATAGGTTAGTAGAGAATTCAAATTTGATCTTTATTAAGATAATTATAGCTTGACGCATTTTTAAATTAAATGGACATTTTTAAGTCTTCATAACGTCTTAAGCACGTAAATTTTTTTAGCAACAATATTATCATTAATTTTAATGATAACAGATATCAAACCACTTCAATTAAATATATTCTATTTAAGATCTATCAGCTAATAAGGAAATAATAATCATCAGCCGTAACTGCATCATTGCGTAAAATACTAACAATATTCAAATATACTTTTGTATATGCATCCTACACTGAATAACAGATACCCCACACCAAACACATCCACCATTAATAGCATATTGTAACGATCTCATTGTCTCCCCAATACATCAAATATGGGCTTCATTCACATCCCTTATTTAATCTGTTTACACAATGGCCTAACCCTTTTCAATTTATTTTTTACTTTCGAAAACGACCGTGACTTAACATTTGAACTGTTCTTTTGTACTAGTACAGTTCGGTAGGTCATTATTGACACCCCTGGAAGTCTGTCGTCTATAATACGATGTTATGAAATTAAATGAAATGCAATAATTTATTTGAACCTGTAAAATGTTATACCTTATATAGATTCCGTCAATATTAACTCAACTAGTTCGGAAAGCTGTTCTTATCAGAGAAGAACGGGCAAGAAACTCTGGTGTTGCTTTTCAAAATCAGTTTAAGGTATAAACTACAATACATGATACACAGAAAAGAGGAAAATTACAATTGTTTTCTTTTTATTGCTGTTTAGAGCAGTTCATTTATATGCTCGTAAAATAGGATGGAATGGAATATGGAGAGTACAATATGTATTTGTATTATTCGCAAATATTGGTTTCAGGTGTCGGTTTTCGGAGCGAAATTCCTTGTAGTTCACAGTGAATCCTTCTATCTAAACGTGGTAATATATATATGTATCGTCATTGACGTATATTCGTCACGAACGTCCATATAAACTATTTGTTCGAAATCTGAACTAAAATGGCAGCCAAAATATCACTGTTATAACCTATTCGTTCACCTGAACAACAAATAATCTTACTTATTTGACTTAATATTTTTTATTCAAATCCAGGTTTACACTTAGACTGGAGTTCTAACACAACCACGAGCTGTCAATATTGACAATACTAAAGTTAGTTTGAATAGATTGCAGTTCAATTCAGTTGAACACAGAGAACGATCGGAACGCTAAGTCTAGTACGTAGTACATATATATCGATGTGTATCGTACACTAGAATACTTATTTTATTGCCATTTAAATCATTATCGTATTCTCTTTTAATGTTATTAGTCTCCGTAAGTCATGTAGCATGTACAATATGTAAATGATATTGGTTAATAAAAATAAAATAGTTTGCTTAATTTTTCACTGCCTAGAAATAAATAACTACAGCAATATTCAATTTCAACATACAATTTAATAAACGTATTTATAGTTCGTTCAGAAACCAATCAATCTATCAATTGGGTCGTATTTTAATTAACAGAAAAGTAACAACAAATCTAAGAAACCGCTAGATTTAAAACATTCGCCATTTAAAGACATTGCTCAGTCCAAACGAATTTCACTCATTAATGTTTTACAACAGACAATCGTAGTTCAAATATGATGCGAACTGTTTGAGCGATAAATTGTTTATGAATTCATTCATAGTACTCGGTTTTGTAAATTAGGGTTTGCAGTACAAATTAGAATATTATTTTGTAAGTATTAAAGTTAAAGGTTCCTTTTGTTTGTTAATAATAACTTAGATAAATATTTACAGATGTAAAGAATTTCTCTTTTAAAAACTTTGTACCACTTTTAAGTACGTTGCTCGTTCGGAGTTTGGGATTTCGCATGATTAAAGTTCATATAGAGGAGGGCAGAAAAATAATAATATTACAAATATATTAAATTCGACGTTCGAATTTCGATAAATGGACGATCACTGATAATTATAGTTACTTTATGTACCAGAACCGAACGAAAGATAGTCTTTAAAACGTATCACAAATTTAATACAATCTTAAGTTGGAACGCCTTTCCTTTTATTTTTATGAGTGAGATGATAAGCGATTCTCGATTCCCTTCACCTTTATCACAAATCCGAGGTGATAATTGTATATTAAATATTAGACATTGCTTTCTAAATAATCAACAGAGAGCGTTAAATCTGAGATCTCATTAAGATTTTCGGTTTTCATCTTATTTATGTTGTTCGTGACCCTTTGGTTTTCCGTGTCAAACTTTTACTTAGTTACGGCATAAGTTTATACTACACACGGGGATTGGGTTTGTCCAACTTGATTCACAACTTTTTCTTATTAGTTTTGTACTAGTACTTTTTTATCTTCGTGTGGTTCATTGATTCATTTATATTAGACAAGCATTATGAACTGTGTATCAGGTACAATAATTTTACGATTTTACGTGCATTATGATTATATTGTTACCATATTAAAGTCAATCAGATCCGGCATTTGTTTCAATTCGTTCTGACTTGTTTGGCAAACGCTATGACCGTGTGTCACTTTCATATTTGTACCAAGCCCATAAGATTTCGTTATTGAGGCCAATCGAGATAACCGCAGCTTAAAAGTTAACCGACAAATTAATGTTTGATATGTGGTAGAGATGGGGAGCTTTAAGAGTGCTTTATTTAGTGCTTTTGATTGAGATAAATCAATGATTTATTGAAGATGCTGTATTAATGTTATTGTTGTTTTTTTAGATATAGTAACTTACATTGATGTATAATTGTATAATGGAGTAAATTATCTTTATATATTATATTTTAAATAAGACTGCTGTATTTACTTGATTTTGCTATTTACTTAATTTTATTTAATATTAGTGCTCACCAAGCAAACAAATTATAGAAAACCAAATTATGTTTTGTATTTAAATTGTTTCTGATATCCCAAGGTACAAGCCTAGTGTAGTTTCGATACCCCTGGCAATTATCTTATTTATTGTTTTTAATAATATGCTTGTAATTTGTAACCATCGAAATTATAAACAAAATTCAGTTATTTAAAATAAAAGTTTATTATTATTATATAGGTTTGTGTTAATGGGATTTAGCTTTTGTAGAAAAACTGTATATTAACTTCGTTGTTAAGAAAAAAAAGATGGTCGGTTTCTTGGTATGAAATACCATTTTGTAGACTGTAAAACCTTCTAATTATTAAATGACAATAATACCTTTACCAAATAATAAGTAATCTATGTAATAAGCCTTCGGTAATATTAGCAAAATATACATCAAAAACCTTCGCTGATAAATTAGCAAAATCGATCCCAAAATAACCTGCCACAAGTATTTAAATACATTTGAATATAAATGTAGAGGTTCTAGACTTACCCGAAATTGATGTAAACATTTTGCATACTAAGCGAAAATTAATTGAATCGAACTCTTGATTGAGTTTGTTTGTTTAATTACAGATGTTGGGGTCATATTTGGGGTAAAGTTAAAGGTCATGGTTTCAAAAGATATGCTATATAAAAATAGTTTTACAAGATAGGAGAAGGGCCCATAAAACCCGATTCCTACCGGCTTCCCTTTGGAACTTATGTAAAATCCAATTAAACGAACGATTCGCAAACTCTATTTATGCATATTAGTAGAAGGATTATACGTTGTGTTGAGTTCTCTTGCGGAAAATTGTCTCCCTACGCTACTGTAAGATACTTATAGTGATTTAAAATAAAAAAAACCGTAAATAGTGAATTTCATTTAGGATTTAATAACAATTTTATTCATATTAATGAATAATAAATTAACTATGATTATAATCATTTCACTTAAGTATATTCAATATCTAAAGTGACGTTTTTTAAGTATATGAAATGCTAGCTTTAGCTCTTCTTTCTTGTGAATTTATCGTTCGCTTTAACGGTGAACGAAAACATCGTGAGGAAACCTGCACATCTGAGAAGTTCTCTATAGGAATTTCGAAGACTCACACGTCTACCAATCCGCACTAGGCCAGCGTGGTGGACTAAGGGTTAATCCCTCTCAGTAGTAGAAGAGGTCCGTGCTCAGCAGTGGGCAAGTATATAATACAGGGCTGATATTATTATTATTATTATAGCTTTAGCTGGCGACTCCACCCGCGTGTGAAAGTTTTTCGGAATAAAAAATATATATTTTAATAATCTATTCTATTCTCGGGATAAAGTAGCCTATAGCACTCAGGTGTAATGTAGCTTCTTATTGTAAAAAAATCAAAATCGGTTAAAAACTTCCTGTGATTAGCGCTCTCAAACAAACAAACTCTTAAGCTTTATACTATGGATAGTAAATAACATCACTAAAAGCTCCAATATCATAATTCCATTTCCGCTAAACAGTTTACAGCGAACGAGCTTACTTCCGATACAGGACCTAATTTCGTCGCAGAGCTTTGATCGGAAGCCTTTCATGTCCGCCAAAGGGCTAGCTTATTAGGATAACTTCCGTTCCACGCCGCAATAGCCCTGACATGAAGATACCTATAATATATGTAACCGCAAATAGTAACATGCTTTTTTTATTGCTTTTAACGGGGAAAAGACTAATAAATAGGGATGTATACGGCTACTGAGCTCTCTGGAATCAAGTTGTGAGCATATATGTTTAAAACCTTTCCATAAAGCTCAGTAATGTCATCATACTAATATACTTTTAATATTCATTTCGGATAAGTCTATAAAATTAATGCTGATAGAACATGAAATTAGAATTAATTAGTATTTAGTAATGCAGTCGTTAAACGTACATTTCTGAGGAGATAATGTTGAGAATTACAAATTGTAGTTATAGATAATATTCATTTATATAGGTGCACAGCAAAGTGACCCCACTTCACCTGATGGTAAGTGGAGTGGGGTCCAATAGAATGTCGACTGACGAGAGATGATTACCCCTCGACAGTCGACACAATTATGCCGGCCTGATGGAACCGGACATACATAAGCTGATGCCGTAACGCGTGGTAAGTGGAGTGGGGCCAATAGAATGTCGACTGACGAGAGATGATTACCCCTGGACAGTCGACACAATTATGCCGGCCTGATGGAACCGGATATACATAAGCTCATGCCGTAACGCGACACACTTACGTGGGCCACTATGGTGGGTTTTAACACTTGTGTACGGTGGTCGCTATCGGGGCGGATATAAAATATATCCAACTACCAGCAAATATAGTTAAGGTAAGATTTCAATATAAGTATAAACTATTAATCCTTCTGTCTTATAAATTCATCACTTTGAAGTATTTATCTATTATTTTAGCACAAATTTCAATATTTGATGTAGATTGGGTACATAAAGGCAACTAAACAAGGTGTGTATTTCACTTGTGTAATGTCGCCAAATATGGCGCGCCACATGTTGCACATAAATTGCTGTTCTATGATAATTTATATAGAGAAAACATAATGCTATGTATGTATTATTACTGGCTCACTATTACAAGGTTCTATATTATAGTTGACGTGCATATTGAATTATATATCACATGATTAAAAGAATTTTCAGTGAAAATTTCCAATAAACCCTAAAGATAAATAAAGGGGGAACAATGTATTTTCTTTTATATATTTACCAAAAAAAAAAATTCTCATTTTTGCAACATACGTATAACATTAACACAGGACTTTGTAATAATGAGCCAACGATATGTTACATGTAAAATCAAATATATTATATTACCTTATTCTAACCGCGCAACATAACCTATCTCATTAAAACTGAAATAAAACTATTTTTTGGATTTTATCGTGGTTTTTTATATTACAATTTTCTTCCCACGTATCGAAGAGCAGCCTTCATGGGTACGTGGACAGGGCGGAGGGGACTGAGGTATTGGTCGTCTCTCTTTCATTACTTGTAAACCTCCAAACCTGTCCACAAATTGCATACAAAACAATAAATCAATTGGTATTTACATTCCTAACAGAGATTAGTGCATAATGAACTGTGATATTAATGTATTTGTCGCGTGACAGGTGGTAAGGCTTAACATCACTTCATTTGGTATTGGGGCTAATACCAATTAGGGATTTGGGTTCTATCATCACAATGAGCTAACTTGTGTCTTGGGTAATTACTTTGCGTAATAAATTGAGGGATAACATATATAATGAAAACATGGTACAAACCGAAGTAACCAGCTCGGGCTGGCATGTAGGGGAAAAAAAGGATAACGCGTCGCGATCCTCACCTGTAAGGACATGAGCCCTAACCTAGCTAACCTACCAGCCTTTCACTAGCTACTTAAGTGATGACTACCTGAAGAAGAAAGGCAGAAAGTAACTCTGGGCTTACTTTTTTGTCATCAATTGTTCAATATATGTATATTATTTACAGGGGCCTTATTCTCTATCCCGCACGTTATTTTAACAGTGCGTAACAAGCACGTAACACAACGCGTCATGTTTAGGACTATAGAAATTTGACATACAGAATACCATTCCACGCACATTTCTCGGAGATAAAATGACACGGCCGCTTTACGCGTTTACACTATCTTACAGAATAAGGGCCCTGATATGGAACATGATTATGAAATCTTACTTAATCGTTGATGTCACATCCTTTCCCAGTGACCGTCCTGAGTCGAGGTTCGTAATTTGTTAGTGGGTTGCCCTCAGCATGGTCGCTTAATTTTCAAGGGTTGCAAGCACCTAATGCTCTTGCCCAAAAGTCCGGTGTATGTATAAGCCGACCCTTGCCACGCTAACAAAAGTAGAGTAATGTTTAAAAAAAAATGTAGTTTGAATCTTTAGGGAATTAAAAAAATATTTATCCAGTTTTTTTTGCAGGCATGATGTATTAATAGCATGACATGTAATGTTATTTTCTGTATTGTTTTATGCTATATTTACATTCTAAAGTATATTTTAATAGTGAGTGATATCTATATGACG
>NW_023592075.1:0-12186 GCF_014839805.1 Manduca sexta | reverse complement strand
TTACTTTGCCGTACAAAAAACAGTGAAAAATTGTTATACTGAGAGCTAAAGGTCCCTGAGAAAGGTCTTGGGGGCCACAGGCAAAAACTTGATGTATTTGATACCTCGTGTGGATTTTCATTGCAATATTGGTTTGTCAGTCTCTGATATCGATTTAGATTTACAGCTTCCATTTGAAGACGAAAATACACGCTTTTACAATTAATATTTCAGTTTTAATTGGATTCTGATTGATCAAACAATGTCTTTCTACCTATTATCTCGAATACCTATTTATTATGTATTTTCTTCATGTCGTCATTGTTCACTAGAATACGACCTGCGTCTAAAGTAAACGATTTTAATAAGCGAAAAGAAAGTATCCATGTCTCATGAACCTTTGTGACTAACAAAATCACGTTCCCGAGTCACGTACTTTAACAAAAACTTGCAGAAAATGATTCCGCTAGAAAAAATGCATCAATACGAAACGTGACTTACGCAAGGATATTTTCATAATTTATGACAGTTATTTGTTAAACGAAAGTAATGGAACTTGCCAAGTTTAGGAATAAGAGTAGATATTTATTTATTTACAAATCATAGCACTTACATTATGTGGGTTATTACAGCTGCGTTAGGATGCACTCTAAGTTTAGAACTTGTATCGCGTATCCATTACAAACTAGTAACAATAATTAAACTTGTCAGACTCTAATTCGAAGTCTCATAGTTACAAAAGAAAAGAAAACAAATAACAATAATAAAAAACATAAGTACAAAATTCTCTATAAAGAATGAACATTTGACATCTGCGTGGTTGTATTAGAACTTGAAGCAGGGTATCCCAAATACAAATGAGATTTGCATTGCGTTTGGTCGCCAGTATCAGATTTTTATCCGTATAAACGACTTAATTTTGTAGTATTTCACTTGATGTATGTGGTTGTACCGGCTTACCTCAGAATGTGACGTCTCTTAACGAAGTTACCTTTATATTGTACAATATGGCGGTGGTTATATAGTTCTTAATAAGATGTAAGCATTATGTTGTGAGTATTTTGAAAATACAACTTTTTGTGTTGGAGTCTGCTCGCTTCGCAGTTCAGGCATCTATCCTCAACTATGATTATCAAATAAAACTTAACGTATCATCCGCGTCATTAAAATATAAACATCAAGATATATTTAGGTATTAAGATTTAAAATTCAAATGAATTAACCTTTATGCCGTCATGCAGTACTGCGTCGGCTTCGGTGCTAAATACAGTTCAAAATTTTAATCGGACATAAGTGAAATGAGGAAATGAATTCAGATATAGATTTTATCTTTGTATCTCATTCAGATTTTTTATTTATGTTTGAAAAGTTATAGCTGTTTACAGACGATCATTATAAACGCATTTATCATTTTAAATCAAATGTTGGTTTTATATGTTTCGCTTCATTGCTTTGATGTCTATTTTGTTTCTGTGCAAGTCTTTATTCAAATCTCAGGTCTTCGTTTTATACCTGCGGTGATTATTCGCTTCGAGTCTTTAACAAACATTTGAAGTGTTTGGCAGGTGACTGGTTATAAATATTTGAATATTTTTTATTCTTTGAGTTAAAAAAATGTGCTTTGATCATCATAGGATGAAGGACAGGTGATGGATGGATGATTTGAATGGTATCAAGCCTTCTGGATCCAAGCTAACTGAATCTTCTACTAAATTTAAATTAAGTTACTCCATTCGAATATAACTCACATTTATATCGACTATTCTTAACCATAAGGTTTAAAATCCAAATCCAGAAAGACTTGAAAATCTTGGGGCATCCGTGTTTATAAATGTATTAGAAAAATCATAATTGTTCCCTATGGTTATAAATAGATAAACTGTTTAGAACCAAATCTTCCGTGAATTCTAATGAAAAGGCTTCTCAAACCCTGCCATTTTCAGTTAATTTATAGCCTAACCAGGAAAATAAAAACCTCGACATGTTGTGATAAATAAAATGAAGTTCTGAAACTGACAACGTCAACTCTAAAGGGGTGCTCCAAAGCACGTTTTTATTTTCCAGGTCAAGCGATACGTGGCATCAGTGGATTATCTTTACACCATCAGCATTTTATGTTCCGATAACATTGTTTAAACTTTCCAAATTTCAGAATTTAGTCAAATTTAAAAGATCGAGATATCTTCTATATCTGATATCAAATGTAGTAGATTTGGTATCATATTAATGGAGATGAAATCTTTAAATGAACTTATATCGATTGTTGATAGCTATCGTAGAATATCGATAACATCAAGTAGAAATCCATTCAAAATCGATAAGTACAGGGAAAAATCTATTTTGAGTATGTGAGAAAAATACTGTTTTAATTCTAATTTTTTTTCAAAAAACACACACTTTAATAGATTAAGTAGTAGAAATAACGTTACTTAATATCGAAATGTAAAAAACGTAAATGTTGAGTTTATTCGAATATTAACAATGCTTATTTGAATATTATTAATGCTGCTTTTTCCTCTTATAATTCTTCGTAAATTTTTTTTCTGTTATAGCTTAAAGAAACCCGGATTTAAAGCAGTTAAAAATTGTCAAGTTTTGTGCTAACTAATCAATATAACACTATATTGTTTTTGTATAGGCAGTATAATTTAAAAAGATGAAAAATAAAGCAAGGTCACATTTTCAATCTACCTTCTAAAGCCATATAATATATCTTTATCTATACACATACCACAAACTCATTTGCCCACCATTCACACAAATAGATAGAAGTCACAAATTTCCAGGAGCCTTAAGCAAACGCGTTTGAGCCGCGCAAATTGCTATTGGTGCCTTAGGGTCGGTCGTAAACAACGCCGCGGCTAATTACCGACAGACTCCTGCGCACGTCGGTATAAGGCGCGGTGTGCAAGGAAAATTTCAAATTTAAAATTTGTTTGTGATTTATTTATCGATTTTGTTTGTTTGTTATTAATTTATTTTATTGATAAGATCGACGTTGTAATTTAATTTTATGAGATACCAAGGTAAATGATTAGATTATTAAAATTAAACATATGCACTATTATTATCGATTTTAGAATTTGTTAGTATGACAACAGTATTTAATGATTTATTTATATAAGAAAATTGAATCGAAAAGTTTGTGTGTTAGTTTATAAGGGCTATTCTGAAATGTTTGTACCGAATTTAAAAATTCTTTTATTAATAGGAAGTAACATTGCTCCTGAACGCTATAGGCTTTTAGTGCTATTTATCTCAGGAAAATACTTATCCCGGAAAAAATTTGATAATATCCTGAAACCTCCCAAGCTTCACCGCTCGGTATCATAAAATGCTTATTCTGGCTTACGGGAGTTTGTGGTGGTGGGTGTGAGGGCGGGCAAGTCTCATCCCGGAAAAACATGTACATGCGAGCGAAGCCGAGGGCCAAAGCTAGTATTTAATAAGCATAATGTGCGTTAGCCTTTCTAATAAGTATCTGGATAAAGTGATGAATTATACTGACATTCCTCGGACTGGAGTGACCTTGATGACTTCCTATGGGTTTATGGATAACGGCTTTCTACTACTTAGGCTTTAATTAAATGATTATTGTTATTATTTGTCATGTTTAATTTATTTGTTTAGATGTGATTGTGATCTATTAGTTATAAAAGGTCGAAGTCATAATTTTAGTCGAGCTGATTTTAACTGTAGTTATATAGATATAGGGTTTAAATCTATTACGACTTATTATCACAAAAAAGTTTTTTTTTGCTTGAAAACTAGGTAAATTAATAATAATTAATAGCCGGGTAATTGTAATGATTATATTAAAAGTTGTATTAGCGCTAGAATCAGAATGGCGATGATCGGAAATAAAAAACTTCGACATTTGAGGTTCTTCCAACCATAATCATTTATGTTTTATGTCAAAAATAAGTCCATATTTTTATATACTTTACGGTCTAACGCTCGCCAAATTCACTACAACGTAATCAGTTAAACTTATTTTAAGAATGGCCTTTTAAAATCTTCTATAAACTTATTATTTTTTAACAAATCAGATTGATAACTAAATATAATCCGCTGTGTGAATCATTAAAAGGCATCTTAACGTATTTTATTCGCATTAAACATACAATCGCGTGACATATTAAATACGTTACCTACTTATATCTGTTGACTGTGAAGTCACACAATTATCTTGTCTAAATTCTTATCACATACACACATAATGAACTGCCTACAATTTACACATTACGAACATAAATTCTAAGTCTAGACTAACGTTAGGTACGTAAACAAATACTATACCTAATCGGCGAGTGCGGACGGATGTGGAAAAACTTTAAAAGCTTGCTTATACCGTTTTATTTGCTGTACGACCTCGCGTCAACATTTCTAAGGGGATTTAGTGATGCGCTGACATAGTTTGAGTCGATAGTTTTTTGTCGATAAGCTTAGTGTCCTAATTTTTTGTGGTAACGTGCTAGTTCTTTTAAGGACATGGATTAAGTGAGTGTGGACGTTTTTGGTCAGTAGAAAGTGTACTAAGAAATGATATAAAAAATGTAGGTAATATCGTAATTTATATAACGCATTTACTGAATTATTTAATCGCAATATCTAAAAATTAATCTCTAAATTTCATTGAATACTTGCTAAAATACCTTTTGTTCCTTAATGACCGGATACATTTTGAAACTATTGCCATTATTTAACATGATGCGTGTGCGCAATGAAAGTCAGATACGTTACGGACAGCTTTATTGAACCTTAATAAATACATCTAAATCATTTAATATTTACGTAACACAAAATTTCATATCACTTGAAGGAGCTTTAGAAAGCTCTCGCGAATTAATGAATACTTAAAATAATTAAAACACCATGACTTTGCACAAACAAACGCCTTTCATTCCGATCATTGACAAAAGTACAAGTAAAAGTTTTTAATAACCAAACTATTACGCTACTATAAACACTAAATCAATTTAAATATCTGAACATAATGGGCCGTGACAGCTCAAGTGACGTGTGATATATTGCGAAATTGCATTCTGACAAATTTATATTTACACCTCGTCAACTCGAAATTTGAAACTTTATTAGTAATGTTATACGAAGTGTTGACTTTCATAACAGCATTAATAACGTTGCCGTAACTTCCTGAGAATCATGGCGTGACCTCATCACTCAGAGAGCTCTTAAAAAAACTGTTTAATGAACATTGATTACCGCTAGAAAAATAACCGAGCACATGCTCATTGAAGACTTGTTTATCGTTTTAGATCCATTGACACATATCGAATCGATAACCTTTGACACGGACAGCACTACGGGCTTATCTTTTACGATGAGTATTTTACACGGCTCGCTAAGATTGTCCCGAGGAATTCACATAAATATTTTAGGAGAGTGATGGTTGACTGCTGAATTCGTCTCTTACTTTGTGCGCACAACTATGTTATTTATCTAGCTGAAAGGACGGGTCTTGACGGTATTTTGTGTTGAGAATAGTAAAGCCAATACATATTTTTATATTACTTTAACCAGTGTCGTGATTTTTTACTGACATTTTTATAGATATAAGGAATATTGTGAACCGCGAGGCTCTGGGTGGGATTTCCAAATACAAAATAGGGTATTTCAATTCATAAAAAGAACAGTTGAATTATCCATCGATTGAAATTTCTGCTACATGCTATATCCCTAGGTTTCCTATTATGTCATAGATTGGACTAAGCATAACGAAAAGTAGACAAGGATGTGTGTATTGAGCCTTAGTATACTAATGAAAAACTATAGTATTGGCAATTTTGATATATGAAATTAAATCTAATCCTTAAATTGAATGAACAGTTTAAAGCCTTACAAAGTAAAGACGGAACTAAATTGTCTTTGATCGACCTAATCCGTGAAATTGGCTGTGGATGGCCTACTAAGGTTGATACGCCTTCCTTAGCATGAAATTAAAATTACTTATTGCCTTTTAATTAAATGCTTAATTACCGTGACAGGTCCTAATTAGTCTATCTAAGTTCATCGTTAGAGTAATTGCATCTGTATTTCTAACGGGTCTCATGCAATTTTACAGTACAATGATCCTAATGAGCAAATCTTTTTCGATTCCGTTTTTATTTATTCTGTAAATTAATCAATCACTCAAACATATTATAAACATTTCAGTAGTAATTTGACATTATTTGGATATCGATACGGATACGTTACATCGCTAAATTATTTACCTTCGTCCGGTTGCAAAAACCACAAGATGTACGCGTCATGCAGTCTACCCAGTCGACCGCGGTTGCAATAACAGCAAAAATACAACCAACTTCTAACTACCACTCTACAACTGCCATTTTCTTATACAACCATCCAATTTAACCGCAAATACAATTTGGCTAGGCAATCAGAATAACAAAGTTATGTTTGCAGTTTGGGAAATGAGATATGCGGGGAATCGTCTAAAGAATATGGAAAATGGACGGTGTAACTAAGTTTGTCTGGAAAGAAAAATGACAAGGTCCGATTGACATGTTTGGCTTAGCATTTATCACGGATTTGTTGATTTAAAACGAGAAGGAAAATGGAAGTTTAATTTCGAATAATACCCTTTTGTGAGAAATGGTTATTTCTGCAAATGCTGTAGAATTCGTTAGTAAGAAAACTTTGAATTTTTATTTCTATTCTTGTTTCATAGCGATATCACGTTCGCTGGCAGTTGCTTGAACATTTAAAGGTTCCGCTTCAAGACAATTTAAAGGTAGTTTGATTTGTATTATAAACTGCAACGTCTGTAATTGGTTGAAACTAAAAAACACAACGACTTTAATCAGGCTCTATCTGCTTTACTTACTTTATTAAAACAATTGCTAATTCAATTACTGCCTAACTTGTAATCAAATCATCATTCCCGGAAGAATTCACTTTATGATTTATATTCGAATTAAAAAGTGAAACGATTGACACTATATAAAGGAAATTCGTCACTGAATTCAAGTAAATCAGGGTACACTCCGAACAAACTAAGTGTTACATCAAAGGATTTTCGGTCATGGTCAGAAGTGACGCCATTAAAGTATTAATAAAGTTACGTTAAGTATTTTATGAATATGTAATAAGAATTTGTTATAGTAGTATGATTGTTTATGGTAGCCATTATAAAACTTTTTATTAAGTTCAATTTACGATTTAATGTATTGACGGCAATTTAAATAACAAATAATTCATGTAAAATTAAAAGGAATTTAAACAGTATTTTTTAGTATAGTGACATCTTGCAGCACAAGTTCGAACTACTTTTTATAATGATCGAAAACAACGTCTTTTATTCGCAAAAGCAACAATGGACTATAAACGATCAGTAAAACAGGTTATTTTCCTTTTACGATTCGGCCATTGGAGTTTTTACAACTTAACGTTTATTGGCTTTTAAGTGAATATTATCAAGACTGCGTGTTTAAAGATAGGCAATAGTAATAAGAACGAATATAGATGTCATTTATATTATGTTGTTATATATAGATTTTGACTGTTAACTTAGAACGGTAATGATTTCAGTGCCGGATTTGTCAATATGCCATTATAGGTCGCGGTCTAGGGGGACGGGGTTTTGGTCAGTGAGTGATAGATATGACATTTTTTTTGCACCCGCAAAATAGACACCCTAACGCAGCACAAACAGAGTGGATTATATTACTTAAGGGAATATATCCGGCACTGATCGAGTTATTTCTTTGCAGTTCCATTAATCTTCGAGCGGTAAATGTGAAGTTTTACCTACATTAAGTCCTCTACAAAATTTGGAGTTGATCATTACCTGAAACAAAAAATATTGATTATTAGATATTTATTGCGAGTTTACGACAAAGAATAATAGAATACATTATTTGCACATATTGGAATATCGAAGCATTGGACAGTAGTGTTTAGCTAATTACAGTAAACTGCATCATGAATGAATTATAATATACCTAATAATAACACATTTCACTGAGAAATAAAAAGTAATTATTCAGACTTGTGAAATTAGGATCGATGGAAAATACGTAAGTAATCGTATTAGTAAAAAGTACACAGAAATCTATGAAACATTTCATAAGCACTAAGTATCATGGACAAATAAATTATCTTAACTAATGCCTTCTGCAATAACTTGGTATTGATCATGTGACTAAGTCTTCGGTTTCAACTCTTAGATAGTGATTCCGAATATTTGAAACAGTTCATCTTATAAAATTATTTATTCGTAAAATAATACTATATTGCGGCATATTTTATATTTGATATTACCAATAGTTATTTTAGGAATTAACAAATTAACGTACTTTTTATCTTGGTAGATATAGTCGACCTTGTTATCAATATACGTGTATACTAAATGTTGTTATTAACCTCGGATGTTTTCATTCATCTCCGACAGTTACGAGTGATATCTTAATGTAAATAAACTTGTAATGGAGCACAGCATTACAATTGCCATTAATTGTGTAATTAATGATGTTAAAATTATGAATCAACATTATTTATGTTGGATCAACAAAAGCTATTTTAAAATAATTTAAAACTACAGTTCTATAGTCACACACATCACGCATTTCTCCCCCAATGGGTATGCAGAAGCGCAACTAGGGCACCCACTTTTCGCCAAGTGTATTCCCCATTATGTGATAAGGGATGAGCCTATCGCCATATTGGGCACAAATTCCAGACAACGAGCTGATACAAAGCAGAAAAATCCAAATATTACTTTGCCCGACCGGATTCGAACCCAGAACCCCGAGCGCATACAATACAACTATGCTACCGAGGCAGTGAGTTCTATAGTCGAGAATATTAAATGCCATACGATATACATATCTTGTGATAACGAAATACGACTTCACGAACCATAAGAGACTTTAAATCTGAGACCAAATCTAAGAAGTTTCAAGCTGAACCCTTAAATTAAATCTGTGTGAAATAAATTTTAAATTCTAGGCACCCTTCCTAAAATAAACCACAAAGAAATTCTTTTAATTGTTAAGTCAAATAGCGCTCGTTAAGCGAATTACCTTGAGTATACATTTAATATGGCCGACAACAGAGAATACTTACTACCCGCTGAGAATAAGTAACGTTTGTTACTTATTTATAACGAGCCTACGAGAAACATTGCGGGTAGAACGCGCAAAGACGTAAATGAGAAAATAATTACGGCTTGTGTCAAAAGATGTCGTTGTAATGAGGTATTCTTTTTGGTGGGTTCTTAAGTCGTTTGAAGGGCAAGAGATGATGATACAAGTGTAATGAGTTGCACCTTGGTTTTGTATAAAAATAATAATAGACTTTACTTTGAGATAGTGTCTAATCAAGTCTCATATAAATTGCTGGTATTTATAGAATTTAAACTGCAATCAAGATCTTGTTGTGGTGATGAAAATATTTTATATAGACTATTAATAATTGTCTTCACTTATCATATTCCTACTGCTGGACATACTCTTCAACTAAATGACTTTTCGAGGTGATTGCTTTGTAAGCCCAACAAATCTGGTTGATTTTTGTTGTTACATGTATTTTAATTAGCAGGGCGAGGCAAAGGAAAGCTTGGGTCTCGAAATATATTAGATCCCAATGGGATATACATTGTCATCTCTGACGTGCATTTATGTGACATCATGTTACATTTAGGTTTCAATCAAAAGCATGATAATTAGGCGCTTCGTATAACCTTGCTTGGAAATTCCATTTGGCAATAAATTGCACATTATATCCATATGAAACCGCAAGTGTTATTTTGCATTTATTTTTGGTAATCCCAAATGCTCTTTTGTCATACCTAAAAAGATTAAGTAAAGTTTAGCTCCTTCATGTTTCGTGTAGGTGTTAGAATATTTGGCAATTTAGGTAAAAATGTAGTTTTACTGTTTTGTCTTTATAATCGTAGGTTGCGTTGGGTGGACTATTTTACATAGCCATTCATGTTTTGATACTGATCAAGAAGATACTTTGGCCATATTCAATTTAATCATCACCATTAGTCTATTGCGTCATTGAGAATACAACTGGTGTCTATCAAAGGCCCGTAATACTCTTTTAACACGTTTCACTGCTATTGTCGTTTTCATCATCATGGTTAGCCATATGATATGGGCGTCGAGTATAAGCCTCCCCGAAGACTCTAGACCGACCTGAAAGAGACGGCCTGCCTCCTTCCAGTCGGTTGCATGAGCCTGCATCTTATGAGTTTTATCATTATGGCAACAGCGGAAATAATCTGAATTAGAAATTTATGTTATGATATCTATTAGAAATAAATGAATTACCATTACCGCAGTATTTCTTCTAAGAGAGAAGAGAGTATTTATTATATCTACTACCAGGTTTCAAATAATCATAACAGCAACTACAGCTAATTCAATCACAACGAACCAAGTATAACCCTTTGACAATTTGCCATGTGCGTTCGTATCGCGGAAGCACTGCAAGCTTCAAGGACCACCAAATCAGCTTAGAGCAACAGCCGCGCCGAAACGTTTAACGTAGTCCGGATCCAGGGTAACTTAATTGAAATTGCTTTTAGATAGAGTTTGTTGGGTTCGTGGTTACGCTGTAAAGGTCAGGGTGTGAAATTATGAGATAAATTGGGTTGTCTTTGAAGATGTAATAAAAGCTGTGTAAGTTAGTGTCTTCACTTACTATTAGAATGTTACTAATAAGAAAGCTAGTATTGGTCTATTCTTCTAATATTCTAGTTAAGAATGTCCACTGGTGAACATGGTCCTTCCCTAAAGATTTCCAGATCGACAAAATATAAATAATTAATTGATCATTAATAAGAATAATTTTGTTTTATTGTATAGATAGGTTTTGCTAAGACCCATTTCTTTGTCATTGTGATTATAAATTGAGATTATTTCAAGTTCAATCCAATCCTTGTTTATAATGCATAAGTTAACAGTTATAATACCTTTTATGTTATTATGTTTGAAGAGGCCAGATATGAATGATCCCAGAAACCAGCAAAGCAATTCCATCAAAGTGAATTCTAAACTGCAGCCGAACAAGAGTAATCAAACGCGACAGTAATAATGGAAGTGATAGCCAATTTGATGACACGTGAGGCCGACAGCGTTGTTTGCGATTTCCACAACGGCTCACTTCACAAGTTTGTTTAACTATAGAACAGTGATTAGTTGGTTCCATTTGTATGGAAAATGCGTTGAACTGCATTCGAGCTTTGCTAGTATCCGTTTAATTATGCTGGTTTCATTGTGTGTCGCTTTAATTTAATATGCAACGGTCCATTCCAAAGTTTAAATTTGATGTATGATAATTTATTTATGACTGTGTATTTGCTAAATTTATTTGTAAAACTGATTTAAGTTAAAAAATGTTGTAAACTTGTAGTTTTTGACGCGAACTGGATAGAAATATTTGGGGACATATTTGCAATCTTTAAAGCTATATTTTTTTAAATATTAAAAGTCCAGAAGAGGCTGTTAAAGACAAGAAGGAATTGAGTTTATTATAAAAAGCAAGAAGACAAATATCGGAAGAGGTTAACATAACGCGAACCTTTTGACTCAAACACAATTCAAAGACAAGCAAACGTCAGTCCATATCTTAAAGCATTTCCAACAGAACAATATGGAAGGTATGGCTTGCATGCAACCTCGGGGCACGTCAGTCCGACAGCTCTACACCTTACTAGGTGACAGTTTTGATGAATAGAAAGAATTATTGTAGTCGTGTTTTGTTTATTAAAGGTATCGTGGGATGCCCTAGAGCGGTAAGTTATGCGAATGGATTTTCGATGTAAGGTTTGCAGTTCAATGAGATCCTGGTTTTAGTTTTGCAGATGGAGTATCCGAAATTTGGATTTTATGATTTGAACTTGAGTCCTGATGAAAATTAAATCCACATTGACTAAAATCATACCAATTTAAACGAGAAATCATGTTTAGTGTATAGTCAAAAACAGACATTTGGAAAATTACATAAAGTCTATTTTTAAACGGAATGCGAATACGTAAGCTCGAATGTTTGATCACAGATAAAATCTCGCTCAAGTCAAAACGGATGTTTTATTAACATTAAGTTTTTGAGTCGATTTTATTATCGTTGTAAACTTTGATAACCTTAAAACACACAGATATACAATATAACAAACAAGTTACATACATCAGAATATAAAATATCATTACGCCTTTAAAGTGTTGGACATGCGTATCA
>NW_023592074.1:25000-35513 GCF_014839805.1 Manduca sexta | reverse complement strand
AACCTAACCCAATCCCAACCTAACCTAACCCAACCTAACCCAACCTAACCTAACCTAACCTAACCTAACCTAACCCCAACCTAACCTAACCTAACCTAACCTAACCTAACCTAACCCAACCCAACCCAACCCAACCCAACCCCCAACCCAACCCAACCCAACCCAACCCAACCCAACCCAACCAAACCCAACCCAACTCAACCCAACCCAACCCAACTCAACCCAACCCAACCCAACCCAACCTCCCAACCTAACCTAACCCCTAACCTAACCTAACCTAACCTAACCCAACCTCCCAACCTCCAACCTAACCAACCCGCAACCCAACCCAACCCAACCTAACCCAACCTAACCTAACCCAACCTAACCTAACCCAACCTAACCAACCTAACCTAACCTAACCCAACCTAACCCAACCCAACCCAACCTAACCTAACCTAACCTAACCCAACCTAACCCAACCCAACCTAACCCAACCCAACCTAACCCAACCCAACCTCCCAACCCAACCCAACCTAACCCAACCTAACCCAACCCAACCTAACCTAACCCAACCCAACCTAACCCAACCTAACCTAACCTAACCTAACCCAACCTAACCCAACCTAACCTAACCTAACCCAACCCAACCTCCCAACCTAACCCAACCCAACCCAACCTAACCCAACCTAACCCAACCCAACCCAACCCAACCCAACCTAACCTAACCCAACCTAACCCAACCCAACCTAACCCAACCTAACCTAACCTAACCCAACCTAACCCAACCCAACCCAACCCCAACCCAACCCAACCTAACCTAACCCAACCTAACCCAACCCAACCCAACCCAACCCAACCTAACCCAACCTAACCCAACCTAACCTAACCCAACCTAACCTCCAACCCAACCTAACCCAACCTAACCCAACCCAACCCAACCCAACCTAACCCAACCTAACCTAACCTAACCTAACCTAACCAGTCGCAGCCCACGCGCGAACGAGTAAACAGCGAAACCGCGTCGCTCCGCGATCAAAAATCCACAACTTCGGTCAGTGAACCACTAAAACCCGTGCGATACACCAAAAGTTGCGCGCTGCGACTACCTACCCGGTCGTTAAAATTATCTCAATCGGACCACAATTGCAATTTTCAGAGACAAAAACGTGATTCTCGAAAATTTGCCCCGCGAGTTAAAGTGCTTGCAAATCGCGATTCATCGCTTTTACACTATATTTTCGGATTGCTATTCTGTGCGGAGTGCTCCCAGCTTACCCTGTGCCGAACCCTGGATTTATGTGATTAATAACCACGGAGTTATAAGTGTTTTGTGCGGCAGATTTGTGACACAAGTGAACACATGTTCTAAAAATCCACTGTGAACTGGATATCGTTGATACAGGTACTGTACTTGTGTTTTCTAATAAACAGATAACGCCCTATATTGGTGCCAAAGCCCGGTCCCCTCAGGCCCAGGACTTCATGGCTCCAGGTCTGTAAACATAGTGACAAGTGTTCAAACTCACCCCCAGTGTTTAGTGAGCCATCCTACTGTTGCGTATTAATACGAAGTCTGTTTCTAAGCACCCCTGGATGCGCTAGTTCACGGCGCATCCAGTGACACCACAAACGTCTATGTAACTCAAACAACAGAGTCAGAAACAGCTGATAACCACCAACATTCGTAAAGCGAATCGTACTCAAACTTTCAAGGCTCACCCTGACCCTGGGTTTCAATTCGATCTCTATCTGAGTATACAACTAGAAGCACTGGAACCTCCTCATCAATATAAAACAAAGAAAACAATTGTGTACCACATACTTTGGTGTATAGAAAGCGTTTTGTGCACCACTTGCCCAAATATTTCGAATAGCCGAGCCACAACAGGAGGCATAACTCGACGGGGGGGTGACCTAGCTCCTGTCTGAGAGTGCCTCCTGCTCCGTCGAAGACCTGCGCATCCAGGGACACATCAACCAAGTCGCTACTCCTCGTATCTGCGTGGTTATTGAACATTTTATGTAAGTTTTAGAAAATAATTCAGTGAAAAATTACGTAATCCGTGGATGGCATTATGCGGAAGGTGCAACTTGCAGAAAATAATCAGAGCAAATATAATTTTGGCAAGAAACTAATTCATCCGATTAACGTGATTTTAAGTGATTAAGTACTGGAACTTTTCAGAGTAAACAAAATTTTGGCAAGAAAATAACTTAACCTATTAATGCGATTTTAAACGATTCTTAAGTGATCAAGCACTGGAACTTTACTGACTAATATATAAAATTCACTACCAGTAATTTATTTTGTCACATTTAATCTTAATATCTTTCCACTTAATTCGTGTCAATGACATTAAACTGTGACAAAGAAAATAGTGAAAACTATAGGAACTACTCATAATTCATAACTCTGTCATTAACTAGTGGAACTATAATTACCGATAATCAATTTAAATTTAAATTTAATTTAACGGAGGGATCGGCACAATACAGTGAACATCATATTAATTTAACTCAAAACACCTCAGTGATCAATCTATTTATCAGTGAAAAGTGAAAACAATCATCAAATTACTTACTGCCGGGGATTTACCTTGGCATAACAACGACCCGCCTGGACGACGCGTGGCACCCCGCCCGCTCGCCCCTGCTTCACACCGCGCACGCCTAGCCACGTGCACACCCCTGACAACTTACGGTGCGCTTATTCACGAATGGAACGACCGCTGAATTAAGGTGCGACAAAAAACGATACCATTTTCGATCTACAAATACGAACTATAATAATATTAATACTTATCAATATATTGTAATTGTAAGGTTTAACCAGAAAAGTGTGATATCACTTCAACATTTAATTTATTTTGTTAATTTCATAAGGTTTTTCAAATTTTTCTGTGTGTGTTTTTGTATTTTGAAAAATTTTAATTTCTTGTGTATACTCGCTAACTAACTTCAACTTTAATTTTTAAATCTTTCTAATTCTTGTTAAATTGTTAAATATAAAATTGAACCCGGCAAAGTGCCAGGCTCACTAACCTCCGAACCATCGCGACCGTGCTCTAAGTGACCGCGCGGTGGTTCATTTGATACTTAGCGAGCTTCAACATAACGCGCGCGTTAGCCTAAACGTGCGAAAACACGTTTACGTTACCGCGCGTTTATCACCCGAGTTTAATTCTAACCATTTTATTTCATTTTACCCGACAAACTTGTATTTGCGGTTTGCATAACACATTACCACACAAACTTACAGTTGCACTTTACACTTGACAAAACCAACAAAGATAACTTGTGCGGTTTCCATAATAAATTACAAACAAAGTTAGCAGGTGCGGGGTACGTTTATGTGTACCCACACCCCCGACACCCGCTCATAAACCCTCACACCCCCCCGGTCTATCTCCGCCCCACTGTACCCAGAACCCCGTGTTTGGGCTCAGGGGAGTGGTGCTGAGCAGCCCTACGTTTCTACCCCATCACCTCCCTCTTCCATTCTCAACAATTTAATACCCCCACAGATCTAACTTCCACAATACACAATTCAGAATAACCGAGTTTGGGCTCATTTCAATCAGCCCGCGAGCCCAACCTCCCCTAATCACCTCCCTCCCTCTTTGGAACAACTCGGCGAATATCGGACGCAGAGTACCCGAGTTTGGACTCCCTGCAATCGCGCCGAGTAGCCCAGTAATCCTGCACCCATACCCTCCCCCCCCCTTCTAATCACCCACCCCCCACCCTAACATTTTCCTTACTGTGCGCTTGGGGACGCCTCGGCACGAGTGATCGACGCTCGGCCCGGGCAGTCATTTTTAAAGACCCCATTGACGACACACCCCCCCCTCACCCTATGACCCCTTTCCAATAATATCCCATACACCTATCCTAATATACCCGAGTGGGGACTCATTTCAATCAGCCCAAAGTGCCCCACAATACCTGACCCCCCACTGACCCCCCCCATGTGACCCCCGACCCCTGACCCCCATTGACCCCCACCCCAAATTTGACCCCCAACCTCCCCTGACCCCCTGACCCCCATTGACCCCCACCCCAAATTTGACCCCCAACCTCCCTGACCCCTGACCCCCATTGACCCCCACCCCAAATTTGACCCCCAACTTCCCTGACCCCCTGACCCCCATTGACCCCCACCCCAAATTTGACCCCCAACCTCCCCTGACCCCCTGACCCCCATTGACCCCCACCCCAAATTTGACCCCCAACCTCCCTGACCCCCTGACCCCCATTGACCCCCACCCAAATTTGACCCCCAACCTCCCTGACCCCCTGACCCCCATTGACCCCCACCCCAAATTTGACCCCCAACCTCCCCTGACCCCTGACCCCCATTGACCCCCACCCCAAATTTGACCCCCAACCCCCCCGTGGCCCCTGACCCCCATTGACCCCCACCCCAAATCTGACCCCCAACCTCCCCTGACCCCCTGACCCCCATTGACCCCCACCCCAAATTTGACCCCTAACCCCTCCTGACCTCCCTTGACCCCCCATTGACCCCCATCCCAAATTTGACCTCCCCTGACCCCCTGACCCCCATTGACCCCCCACCCCAAATTTGACCCCCAACCTCCCCCAACCTCCCTTGATCCCCCACTGACCACTCCCCCCCCAAATTTCACTCCCAATAGGGTGCGAACGAGGTCTGGGCGCCGCACGCACTACTACTACTACTGAAGCAGTGCCGCGCACTCGCGTATTCATCTCCCAAGATAAATACATCAAAAACTCATTTGAATCAGCACGCTCACGATCGAGCTCACCGAGAAATTGTAACAAGGGAAAAGACAATGAGAACGAGAAGAAGAAGAAAAAGGAAACCAGGACTATAGAGACGACCTCAGCGATTAGGACCAGAAGCAGAGCAGCCTCAACAGTCTCATCAACAGCCTCAATAGCTTCAACAACAACAGCAGTGTTGGCAACTCTTCCATCTGTCGATCCAGGGACAGAAAAGGAGGATGCAACAATAAAAGCCGCCAGAACTAGGAAAATGGCAAAATTAATACCAGAAAACGAAGTCGACAGACTTAAATCTACTCATGGAGGCCCTCAGGCGTGTCGCAAACAACATAGCGCGCACGGTGACCAAAAATAAGAGCCTCAGCAGGCCTGACAAATTATCGATCGTTAATTTGACAATATACATGGAAAAACTAATAGCAAATCAACCACCTAATATATTGATTCCGTGTGCGGAAACAAATCGAAAGCAACAAAGATCATAACGAAACAATAGAGACCACAACCACAACAACCACCACCTCTGACAAAACCACACACAATCCGTCGGAAATGGGAGCGCTTAAGAACGACATAATCACCTCAGTTAGAGAGGAATTAAACAAACACCTACAAGCGGTCAACGCGAATACAGCGAAACAAAATAAAATTTTAGAAAAGATACAACAACAGCAAACACGGCCAACGCAGCAAAGGACATACAGCGCCGTTGCTGCGACCGTGGCCAACAGCACTACCACCAGAACAACACCACGCGTACACAATACCTCCACCTACACTAATAGCTCACTACCACCAACCGTTACTCTGCCCACTAACAGGCCGGCCATAATCGTAACATCCAACAACCCCGTGCAGAACAAGCAACAGGCGATGAGAGCCTTTAGGGATAGCATAACATTTAAGAAAAGTACCTACGCCCCCGCGAAAATTCAGCCCTTATCAAACAATAAGTTAAGAGTAGAGGTGCTTCGACCGGGATGAACATCGCGACGACGTCCTTAAGCGTCTTAGTAACGCTAAGGAAGTGCGCGCGGAACCTGCACGCTGTCTACGCCCGATGTTCATTCTGAAGGGAATATCGTGGATACCCCGCCGACGAATTAACCGAGACTATTCTACAACAAAACCCCGACATAACCTCAGTAGCCATTAGCAATAGTGACCCACCCATCGTACTTAGGTTCAAAAGAAAGAACTACAAGGAACATCTGTATAACGCAGTGTTCACCGCGGAGCCGGCCGTGTGGCGGGCAATTATAGGGATGGGGAAGATATGCGTAGACCACCAGAGGGTCCATGTGGAACCATTCTCACCGTTTATGCAATGCTTCACATGTTTGCAATTCGGACACACAAGTCACAAATGCGCGGATAACACACCACGTTGCGCCTATTGCGCCGCGTCGGGACACTCTAGCGGTAATTGTGCGGAGCGAGAAAGGAAAGCAAAGGCGCGGTGCTACAACTGCGTCACTCACAATAGCAAATATAAAACTTCAGGCAACACTGGACACAGAGCCACCGATTTCGTATGCCCAAGAATAAATACAGTGAAAAACAGGATAGAATCAAGAATCAATTATGGATAAAGACAATCGCGCAGTGTTACACGTTATTCAACAAAACCTTGACCGATCCAAAAGTTGCCTACAGGAGTTTGTAGTGGCGTTCTTGGCGGGCCCACATCACGTTGCCCTAGTATCCGAACCATACTTGGGGACGGCCAAGACGGTTAAAAATATACCAGGCATAAATATTTACCAGTTTCAAACGGGTGAAGCCGGCACAAAAGCCTGCATTTTGCCAAATCTAATTTAGCATACAACATAATTGGAATGTCGCAATACTCCAACTCGAACTTAAGCGTTGTAAGACTCACGCTCGGAGGTAAGCGACTGTATTTAGCATCCATATACATAGAACCCAAAGAAGATTGCAACAACACATTAGATTATACCCACCATTTCCTAACGTCGGTACGGGGGAGCGCAACAGTGTTAGGCGGGGATTTTAATGGGTGGCATACTGATTGGGGCAGTGCTCGCAATAACCGCCGGGGCGAACGAGTATGGAAGAGACGTTTAACGCCGATCTACACCCATGCAATACACTTAATACGCCCACCTTGAAACAGTAACACACGGCCAGGTTAGACAATCCATAATCGACGTTACCTTTGCGTCTGACGACTTATGGGGGTACATACGCGAATGGAGGGTCGACTTAGACACAGCCATAGCGTCACAACATCACGCTATCACTTTCAGTATTGACCTCGGAACACACAGCAACACGAACACCACACAACATATACACACCACTTTTCAGTACAAGAGCGCCAGCGCCCATTGGGGCGTTTTTAAGGAATCGCTAGACACCAACTTATTGCGAATTGACGCATCTAAAGACACCATACATAACCTCGACCGGGCGGGCATTGACAACACTCATTGAAGAAATCACACAAGCAATACACACAGCTTGTCGTGCTTCTATGCCACTCAAGCGAGGAGGCGGCAAACCGCGACCTCCTTGGTGGACTGAAGCACTGGAAGCGCGCAAAGCCACAGTTATAGATTTACACAGACAACTACACAGTGCCGTTAGACGCGGGGGCCAGACCGACTCCCTGGCCATGGAGCTGCAGGAGCACAGGGCGCTCTATGCAAAAGAGATACGCACAGCGTCCTGCGAGAACTTTCGAAAGTTCTGTGAGCTCCAGACCGGGAAAACGTTTGGTCCCTGACTAACAGGTTATTAAAAGACACCGCACCGCGACGACCTCCCATTACACTCCGGATCGGCGACAAATACACAGTCGAGGGAACGGAGACGGCCGAGGCACTGCTCAACCATTTTATCCTGACGACGGGCCGGACACTGAGGCTAGACACGCGACACTTCGCTCAACATGCCACACATTTCCTAACACCCCGGACGACCCACCCTTTAGCGAAGAAGAAATACTGGAACACCTAGGGACAATGAACCCGAAGAAAGCACCGGGGCTGGACGGTTCGGACATCGGACATTTGCCATCAATTCGCGGTCAACCACCCCGACATAATCACAAACATATTAAACAGATGTTTGCATCTCCAATACTTCCCCGAGCGATGGAAGGAGGCATTCGTGCGGATCATACCGAAGCCAGGAAGGTTGATTACACCGACATCGGGGCCTTCCGCCCGATTGGCCTACTGCCCGTCTTTGGCAAGCTGTTTGAGCGCCTTTTCATTAAAAGGGTTACATACAGGGCGTCCGTAGGCGGTAAAACCAATAAAAATCAGTTTGGTTTTAAAGAACAAGCGAATAACACACTGGAGCTTCACACTGCTCTAGAACTCGTCAGGAAGGCGAAGAGGGAGGGACATCTCGCCGTCGCAGTGTCACTTGACATCAAGGCGGCGTTTGACAATGCCTGGTGGCTCTGCGTTAACTGCACAGGCTCAGAGAGACTGACTGCCCGAGAAACATCTTTGGGCTTATCACCAATTATATTGCGGACCGCAAAGTCACTCTGAGCCACGCGGGGGCGCGGGTCACTAAGAGCATGTCCAAAGGATGTATCCAAGGGTCCACTTGTGGGCCTATCCTTTGGAACCTGATCCTAGACGAGCTTCTGGACACTACACTGCCTACCGGATGCCACCTGCAGGCATACGCGGATGATGTGTTGCTTATCGTTTCTGCAAAGGACGTAAGCACACTGACGCAACACACAAACCGGGCCCTAGGCATGATCGCCGACTGGGGGAGGAGCGTCAAATGGGTAACCTTTGGCGCCCCCAAAACCCAGGCGATCGCCTTCACACCTCGGGCCAAGCCTGCGGGTCTTGTCATGGACGGGCATCGGATCGCTTTCGGGCGGGAAATCAAGGTGCTCGGGGTAATTATAGACGACCAACTCACATTTAGAAAACACATCGTCTACATCACGGAAAAGCCAGGAAAATTTTTAATAAATTATGTTTGTATATCAGGCCCACCTGGGAGCACACACGGATAACGTTAAAATAATCTATAAGCACGTCATAGAACCTATCATCACTTATGCAGCGGGCATATGGGGACATGCGGTCCACCGAAAATCCAACAGCAAATTATTAATCAGCACACAGAGAGGATTTGCTCTTAAGGCAATCCGCGCTTTCAGAACCGTTTCAACCAACGCAGCTACAGCACTTGCACAGTTCACCCCATTAGATTTAAAAATATTGGAAATAAACACGATAGAAAAAGTAAAACTCAATAGTACCACAGAATACTTACCCAGCGATATTAGACTAGAAACTCCAACACCGCCCCACCTACTTTTACACCCAGCCGATCGTGTTTCAATTACATGCATATCACCTCCGGATAGAGAATCGACATATGCACACACCGACACAGACATAAATATTGAAGTCGGCACACAACAACAACAACAACACAACGCTTACCACCACATCTACACGGACGGCAGTAGGCAGGACGATGGCCGGGTGGGGCCGCCTTCGTGTGCTTCGACCCGGGTGGGAACATCATAGTAACCAAAAGATTAAATTACACGGATGCTGCACGGTCTACCAGGCGGAGCTGCTTGCCATACAACATGCGTGTCGGTGGGCTCTTGACCACAAATACAAACAAGCATTTATTCATTCCGATTCGCAATCAGCTTTATTGTCACTTAAAATTCGCAGTAATACACACCCAATTGTCACAAGCATCCACCGGATGGTGCACCAATATCAAACGATAGGCACCATCAATTTCTCATGGGTTAAGAGTCACGCCGGCATCGCTGGCAACGAGATGGCGGACAGGGCGGCCAATGAGGCCTGTGACTTACACAGACCTCCGGACTACTGCCGCTTTCCGCTGTCCTATGTCAAGGGGTTGGCACGCGGCTCCTCTGATGAGGCCTGGCAGACGAGGTATGAGCAGGCTGAGCAGGGGCGACACACGCGGGCGCTCCTACCCGATCTGGAACAAATCCGGGAACTGTGGCGGAAAACCACCCCATCTTTTAACTTCACACAAGTCTTAACCGGGCATGGATATCATAGGGCCTACTTGTATAGATTTAAAATAAACAGCTGCGATACTTGCGTATGCGACAATACCTCAATACAGACAGTAGAACATTTAATGCGACATTGCAGCATATTCATGTCTGCTAGACACAGGCATGAGACAATATGCAACAGGTACGATGTCGAACCATACAATTTAACCAACATTTTAAGAACCAATAGCACAACAGAATCATTTTTAGAGTTAATAGATAGCATATTTAGACAAATTAAGAAAATAAACACAAATAACACACAGGAAACGACAACACTCACTAAACATACACACACTGTATCCGGCTCTCACACATACGAACAAACACCGCATTATAAATACATATGAGTCGGTATTAAACCAATGTAATGTAAGGATAAGAATAGATAAAGAATTTAGTGTAATAGACGTAAGACAGTATAAGATATGTCATTGAGAATATTAGTTAGCTAAGATTAAGATTAAGATTAAGAACCTAATGTATAAACCTGTAAATTAGAGACAGGAGAAACCAAGAATTATTATAGTAAACATCTATTGAGAACGATTTATGTAAATAACTAACACTTAAAAGATTAACCAAAATTGAAGAATTGTTGAAACATTGCAGAATGTTGCAAATCATAGTATGATGTTAATTAGTTAATTAGACTTACCTATATCTAAGTATGAATCACAGGGGGATGAGCTACGTATCAAATAG
>NW_023592074.1:17500-22500 GCF_014839805.1 Manduca sexta | reverse complement strand
ATGTGCGTGAGGATCTCCCCTTTCCAACGAGGTATCGTACGTGAAAATCGGGTGAAAATTGGATTTTCTACGACCATTTTAGTGCCGCGATTCGAAAAATTTTACGAGTATTTCGAACAAAGTGGGACGCTGGTCCAATTTCACGGGGACGGACTCAGGTAGCACGTAAAATCGGAATAAATATGAACAATTTTGAAATAACATCACCAAAATTTCTTATTGGAAAAACTTAACAAGACATTGACTAAAGATGGAAAACAAAACTTACGTAGATAAATTAAAAACTCTCAAACAAAAAACAACAAGTGACCCTAAATGTGCTTCGAAAACTCATCAATTATTATAGAGTAGAAAATTATTTTACGTACTATATAAAAGAACTTTTAAACATCAAATTTTATTTTTATAGACTCACTAACTTCAGTGGATATAGAGACAATATAAACATGGGTGCGAAGGATTATAACAGGGATCTGGTGACCGGCAATCCTGCGGCCGGCCCATTCTCGGCCCGGCGCATCGCTGGCTGCGCGCGGCGCGAGCGGGGGAACACCTCCCCTCGCTCGCCTCGCCTGTCGGCCGGGGACGCACTGCTGCATTCCAACGGCCCGCTGAGGTGTCTTATTACATTGTAAACCTACATCTACTTGTTCGTGCGCTACAGGTGTGTGCGTGAAAGTCGGACGCGGTGGGCCTTCCATACGCGCCCGCTCGATCGTTTGCATGGCAACAATGAATGTAGGGATATTGGACATCTTATATATTAATTTCGCGCGGGCGCATCGAATCAAAACACACCTCATTTAGACACACAACAATACTTCGAATAACTGAGAGAATATGTGAAATGGACACAAAGCTTTTTATAGTTAACAATTATTTAATTATTCATATTTATTGATAATATATATTAGTATTGTATTATCGTGTAAAAAGACAACAAACAACACCATGATAAATCGACTCAACACAGACGCTATATGTGACCTAAGAATCTAATATGGATATCAAAATAAACCCCAAATTGTGCCCTTCAAAGTGACACCAAATACATGATTTTACAGTGTTGTGTAGTAGGTATAAATAACATTTGTAAATGAGTGTTCGCGCGCGGTCGATCATTCGGCGCGGCCGGACCCACACGTTTATCGGAAGGCGTGCGCTCCAACGTAACGGAGCGCCACATTTCGTTGCTCGCTGCTCGCCGGTTGTGGAAGCGTCGCGCCATACTTGGCGCGCTATGAATGCGGGAGAGCATTGCTCTCGCAAACCGGGCTCACTAGTACTAGTGGTGACGACGCGACGCGCCTCGCCGTATAAATTTACGGTGACGTCACGGCGCGGCGGGCTGAGCTGTTGCGCGCTCGGCCGGGATGAGTGCTCTCCTTCACCGCTCACTCCTCGCTCATGCCGCGCCGCCGCTTCGTGCGGGGCTGGCAGGCTGGCCGGCTCGACCGGATGGTGTGGAGGTTGCGCGCTCACGTATGTGGGACGTGGGTTCGCGCAGGAACAATAATGTGTTTATACAGACTCATAAATAATTTATAGTATAGTATAGTTAATAATATATTAAGGACATAGGAATTTATAACAAATGATAGGCATAAGTATGTATAGGCTAATATTGTATAGAATATGGGGTATAATTATTGTATGATATTATGCGCTAGATTAATTATGTGTAGATAATATTGATATAGTATAAGATTAATATGTGTTTTGGCTAATATAGTATAGACAGTGATATCTGTGGAACGCGAACAATTTTACTCGGACGATTCAGTCATGTTTTGTGCGTGCATACCACAATGGCAGCGAACAACATAACCACAAGAAAACAAACAATAGCGGCAGGCTTGCGCCGCAGCTCGCAGGCAAAATTTTCAAATCATAAAACTTCAAGGTTGAAAACAACGCGCACAATAACCTGCGTTTGCATCGAACGGACGGCTCGGGGGCTCAATTTGGGTTACGCGCCGCCGCCTGTACCAGCGCGCCGCATTCCAGTCGGCGTGAGCGAGATGGGCGTGAGAATCATCTCCGCCCTCGCTTGCACCCGGCGGTCGCATTCCTGAGGCCCGCTCGAGTGCAACAATAATCGAAAATGAGGAACGGCGTAACAGATACTCGGACAATATGGTTTATAGATTTAAGATATTTGTTTATGGTATAATAGTGCTAGATGTAAGAAGCTAGAATGCACAATCGTACTTATTTGATAGGTCACCATATGTATAGGATAATTGTATTATTATATATAGACTTATTATTATGGTATAGAATATAGATAATATTAGATAGGAATGAGACGTTCACTAAATTGTGAAATCACAAACTACATAGTGGATAATAGTGATAGTACATCGAAACACACCGAATAATTATGGACCCTAACTACATCACAGTTAGGGTCATTATTCTGAAACACGGATAACTCGGCCGAGGATGTTGCCGGGCGCCGCGCTCGACCAACGCACAACAGCGGGTCGGCCAAGGGCACCGGTGAGAGAACAAAGGACTCAACGCAAGCGACGGCGTGCCGTAAATAATCCATTGTGCACACATTTCTAAAGACTTTAGTGAATTATATCTAAAAAGTTTAAGCAACAGTATAGTATACATAGAATAAGTATTTGTTATAATATGTAGTTTTAAATATAATATTGATATAGTATAAGATTAATATGTGTTTAGGTTAATATAGTATAGATAGTGATATCTGTGAAACGCGAACAATTCTACTGGACGATTCAGTCATGTTTTGTGCGTGCATACCACAATGGCAGCGAACAACATAACCATAAGAAAATAAACAAGAGCGGCGGCTTGCGCCGCAGCTCGCAGGCAAAAATTCCAAATTATAAAACTTCAAGGTTGAAAACAACGCGCACAAGAACTTTTGCGGATTGCATCGAGCGGACGGCTCGGGGCTCAAGTTGTTACGCGCCGCCGTTTGTACTAGCGCGCCGCATTCCAGTCGGCGCGAGCGAGATGGGCGTGAGAATCATCTCCGCGCCTCGCTTGCACCCGGCGGCCGCATTCCTGAGACCCGCTCGAGCGCAACAATAATCGAAAATGAGGAACGGCGTAACAGATATACGGACAATATGGTTTTATAGATTTTAGATATTTGTGTATAGTATAACAGTGCTAGACGTAAGAAACTATAATGTATAGACTTATAAATATTTTATAAATAGGATTCTAAGATTGTATAATATTATATAAGTAATTAAAGTATGGTATAGAATTTAGTTAATATTAGATATGTATGAGACGGTCACTAAATTGTGAAATCACGAACTACACAGTGGATAACAGTGACAGCATAGCGAAACACACCGAACAATTAGGGGCCCTAACTACATCACAGTTAGGGTCATTATTCTGCAACATGGATAGCATGACCGCCGTTGTTGCTGGCGCCGTGCTCGACCGACGCATAATAGCGGGTCGGCCAAGGGCACCGGCGAGAGAACAAAGGACTCGACGCAAGCGACGGTGTGCCGTAAACAATCCATTGTGTGCATATTTCTAAAGACTTTAGTGAATTATATTTTAAAAGTTTAAGTAACAGTTTAGTAGATACAGAATAAGTATGTGTTATAATATGTTATAAATATAGAACTAGATACAGGATATGTTATGATAAGTATGAGTAAGTAAGCTATGTATATATTAAATAATTATGTATAAATAGGTATTAGGATTAGGCAAAATAGTTGCGGAAATGTTTATGCACCCCGCTCAGTAAGCTCTGTAGCCGTAGTCGATCGGAGAGGGCGGGCATAACACAAGTCTTCACGACCGCAATAAGCGGCTATTTGAACACTATCTCGACTTACTGGGGCCGCGGACGGGATATTAATAGTGGTATTTTGTTTGTTGACTGTAGTAACTGCGTGGATACAGGCAGCCCGCCTGCGCTGTATTCGTCGCGTAAGTCGGGATTAGTAAGTAAAAGCAGAGTTTGAGCGAAGGGTGGGTCAACATAGAAGCAGCTAAACTCGAAACACTCACTAAGCGCCAAATGGCACAATTGTACCCACTTGAACTGTATTTATTACCACTAATCGAGACAATGGATGTATATAATATAGATAAACACTTGTAGTAATTCGAACAACAACTATGTGAATATGGATAAAGACTATAGTTAGATAATAAGAACCAAACTAGAATAACTACTGCCCGGGCTGTTTCTGTTTTATAGAGTCAATTTAATTTATAATAACTAAACACACAAATCGAACAACTATACTAAGATATTGCACACACTATATTCCAATAAGACTCTTACTGCACGAACATGCCCACACATAGAAACTTAGAATAAGTATAAGAATGTATATCGATAAACAACATCATGTGATTCTCACGATAATTATTAATCACCACTGCTGTAATTGATTAACTTAAACTATGTAAACAAGTCCCGATACATATGTATCATCGTAAACACAACTACGCTCTTCGATTTAATACTTTACTTTGTAATTTATAGTATATATGAATATAGGATTTTAATTATAACCACTCTTATATCGCTATCTTGTCGCTGTCGTGCATTGAGATCGGTAGGCAATTAAGAGGCTCCACGACTATAAGCTAGCGGCTTTCGAGCTTCCCCCCGATTGAATAGGGTCACAGAGAGGATTAACAATTGGTTAGCCTCATCAATGTGACGTTAGGAACTGCGCCTCTGCGGGCAACCTTCCTGCGCCGCTTATGACGCGGAAGTCGGGGTAGACTCGAAAGATAGCGACTATAGTATAGTATTATTTTATTATGTGATTTTTCTCTATTGTGTTATCTGCACCACTTGGTAATAGCGCCCTTTACTGTTACTTATATATCTGTTGTTAGGGTTGCGGCTGTGCTGAGTGGCGGAGCGCGGTGGTATGGCGGGCAACGTATCAAATAGCGGACCCCGCATGCCCTGCGCTTCGTTATCGCTATAGTTCAGCTGGCGATCTAACATCTTCTAATATTTATCGAAT
>NW_023592074.1:0-15000 GCF_014839805.1 Manduca sexta | reverse complement strand
AACCTAAACCTAAACCTAAACCTAAACCTAAACCTAAACCTAAACCCAAACCCAAACCTAAACCTAAACCTAAACCTAAACCTAAACCTAAACCTAAACCTAAACCTAAACCTAAACCTAAACCTAAACCTAAACCTAAACCTAAACCTAAACCTAAACCTAAACCTAAACCTAAACCTAAACCTAAACCTAAACCTAAACCTAAACCTAAACCTAAACCTAAACCTAAACCTAAACCTAAACCTAAACCTAAACCTAAACCTAAACCTAAACCTAAACCTAAACCTAAACCTAAACCTAAACCTAAACCTAAACCTAAACCTAAACCTAAACCTAAACCTAAACCTAAACCTAAACCTAAACCTAAACCTAAACCTAAACCTAAACCTAAACCTAAACCTAAACCTAAACCTAAACCTAAACCTCCTTAAACCTAACCTTCCTTCCTTCCTTCCTTCCTTCCTTCCTTCCTTCCTTCCTTCCTTCCTTCCTTCCTTCCTTCCTTCCTTCCTTCCTTCCTTCCTTCCTTCCTTCCTTCCTTCCTTCCACCGAGTTTGAATTATGATAAATTTATAGGCAAAAATGATTACATTTTGAAATTATAATATACTTTTTTTCATTTATTTTATTTAAAATTAATCATAATAGAACCGATGAAATGGTCTTAATAACTATTCTTAACCAGAATGATGGATTATGAAAGAAATAACTTAGGATTGTAAAACGATTAGTGGATTTATTGAGAACAGTAAAGACTACACAACGACAAAAGAGAATTATACAATTTCTTAATTTAAAGCGGCATACTGCCAGTACTAGCTCACATTGGTTGTTATTGTTTGGTTTATACTCTTTGCTACTTACTGTACAGTTTCAACACAGAAGAACACTTGACTCCTAAAACCCAACAACATCACTTAGGTACTACTTGTTCTTATGGGAGCATCCAACACGGCAATAAGTTTTGCATACTAATCTATATCTAAATACATACCTTAAAAGATTCTTCAAGTCAGATATACATTTCGTTGTTTTTCTTCATAACCTAACTCTAATTTACTTTGTTCTCGACTATCAACTTTCACACACTTAAAACTATTACAAGGAATCATATGTCACTAATTGTTTAAAATAACACAAAACCACTTAATATATACAAATACCGTAAAAATCGTTTCACAGGCTTAACCAAAACAAATAACTAGTGTTACCAGTTACGGATCGATAAATTAGACACAGAATTTATATTGAAAATTTACTTATCGTTTAAATAAAATAGATATAGTACATATTCCAATCGTGTAAATAGTTATTATTACATATAGTATTAATTAATAATTAGTATTACGATTTAATACATTATTTATAATTGCATTATTGTAATGTATTGCACTATAATATTACGTATCAAAAAGTTTTTGTCACATTTGGACCAGTAATTTTATAAAATAAAAAAAAAAAAATAATTTTGTTCTACTGGCAACATCGGTTATTTGTTTTGATTGAGCCGGTGTTACATTTTTAAGTATTTGTGTTTATTATGTTTTTTTAGAGTTATTTTAAACATTTAAATACGAAGTAAATTAGTGGAATGATTTTTTGTGATGGTTTAAAGTGTGTGAAAAGTTTTTATCGGCGACAATAGGTAAATTTGTGAGGTTATGGTGGATAATAACAACTTTATACTAGTTGGGGAGTGGCGCGAAATGTACGCCTGACTTCCAGAAACTATAAGGTACTTATTTACAACAGCATCCAAAACTAATTGTCGTTTTGGATGCCCCCATCATACGAATAATCATTAAGTTATATTTGTTATTGTTGCACATTTTCTCGAACGAGACAAGTGTCCGGAATACATCTGGTTGAAAATAATGATACTATTTAATCGGTGCTATCAACAGAATAAATTCTAAATCACATTCAGTTTTATTGTGAATGCATTTTATTTTATAATTTTGATAAACAGTGAATTTTAAGTAGATTATCTTGTCAATTGCATAGGTACAGTATGTGACGAATTTTTAAACAAATCGTACACATCGACATTAGTGTTATAGTAGTGTTTCTACTTTGTAAGAGATTAGTTGATAATTTATATAGTTTATTTGTTATTACGCCACATGAAATTTCTTTCAGAGGTCACGATGGGTCAAAACCGACTTTAGAAAAAGTGCTTAATGTATTATAAGTTGTCTCGGTGGTATAGTTGTATTGTGTGCGCGGCACAACTACTACTCTCCGAGACGGGCAGTTATATTCGATAAATACTTACTTAAGTATTTTATTTTCTAACGCAGATTTTATATGAACCGAACACGCGATCTTTTTTTTGTGCTGCTGTTTTTAAAGCTATACTTAATAAAGATAACATACCTTTTTTATATCTAACTGATATTACCATAGAGTAAACATACACCGCATAAGCGGCGATAGCCTAGTTGGGTGTGGAACGGACTGCCAAGCCGAATATCCGCAGGTTCAAATCCCAAGGGCACACACCTGTGACTTTTCTAAAATCATGTGTGCATTCTTTGTAAATTTATCTCTTTTATCTATGTTCTCTATAGGAATTTCGAAGGTGCGTAAAGTCTACCAATTCGCACTAGGCCAGCGTGGTGGACTAAAGTCTAATCCCTCTCAGAAGTAGAGGAGGCCCGTGCTTAGCAGTGGGCAAGTATAATATAATACAGGGCTGATATTATTATCTATACTTCTATACTATTATATAAAGCTGAAGAGTTTGTTTGTTTGTTTGTTTGAACGCGCTAATCTCAGGAACTACCAGTCCAAACTGAAAAATTCTTTTTGCGTTGGATAGCCCTTTGTTCGTGGAGTGCTATAGGCTATATATCATCACGCTATACCCAATAGGAGCGGAGCAGTAGTGGCTAATTTCAGGAACTACCGGTCCAAACTGAAAAATTCTTTTTGCGTTGGATAGCCCTTTATTCGCGGAGTGCTATAGGTTATATATCATCACGCTATACCCAATAGGAGCGGAGCAGTAATGGCTATTCTCAGGAACTACCGGTCCAAACTGAAAAATTCTTTTTGCGTTGAATAGCCCTTTGTTTGTAGAGTGCTATATTCTATATATCATTACGCTATATCCAATAGGAGCGGAGCAGTAATGGCTAATCTCAGGAACTACCGGTCCAAACTGAAAAATTCTTTTTGCGTTGGGTAGCCCTTTATTCGTGGAGTGCTATAGGCTATATATCATCACGCTATACCCAATAGGAGCGGAGCAGTAATGGCTAATCTCAGGAACTACCGGTCTAAACTGAAAGATTCCTTTTGCGTTGGATAGCCCTTTGTTCGTGGAGTTCTATAGTGTATATCTGATCACGCTATACCCAATAGGAGCGGAGCAGTAATGGCTAATCTCAGGAACTACCGATTCGAACTGAAAATTCTTTTTGTGTTGAATAGCCCTTTGTTTGTAGAGTGCTCTAAGTTATATATCACCACCCTATGACTAATAGGAGCGGAGCAGTAATGGCTAAACTCAGGAACTACCAGTTTAACCTGAAAACATCGTTTTGTGTTGGATAGCCCTTTATTTGTGGAGTGCTATAGGCTGTATATCATCACGCTGTGACCAATAGGAGCGGAACAGTAATGAAACATGTTGCAAAAACGGGGACAATTTATTAGTTTTGAGAGCTTCCGTTGCGTGCGCTGCGTATACGGTTAAAGTTATGCAACAATGATGTATGACGGGATTGTTCCTCTTAAAAAGTTCTAAAAATATAGTATAAAACTAAGTCCTCCACTGCATCTGTCTGCCTGAACGTGTTAAATTCAAAAACTACCCAACGTATTAAGATGAAATTTGGTATGGAGACAGTTTGAGACCCTGGGAAGAACATAGGCATCGGGAAACTACTACTTTTATAACGGAAAACTTTAGCCTGAAAAACTTTATAACGCGGGCGGAGCCGCGGGCAAAAGTTTGTTATATTATAAACATACACCATAGACATTGTGTAGGCTACAAAAAACATTATGCGACAAATAATTTTGTTTGATCTTGTTTCTACAGTAATCATTCGTGGCGGTTTTCTTTAGTGTCATCATATCAGGAATCGGGAGAACTATCAAATGTCTCCGTTTTTTGTGGCGTTTCACCCGGCAGATGTTTTTTTTTCAAGAAATTTTATGCCATTATAAATAATCTATAGCGTATGACCAGTGGCAGTTCTTCCATAGAAGCCTAAAATCCTGGCTTACCCTAAAATTATTTACACAAAGCGAATATGGAATATTAAATAAATAAATAAATAAACTATAATTTAACGGTCGGTACGCTGAACATAAAAAATCCGCGCTATGTGTCGAGGGCATCAACACACATTAACACACCCTACATGCATTAACACACCTAAACCATACCAGTATGCACATTGCACACATTTCATTTTAGTATAAAACACGCGCACAAAGTATATTCCATCACTCCCTCTCTCGTGGGCTTTAGTGAGGCTTTATGCCCCAATATTTCTTTCTTCTTCACACTTGTAGATCGAATTTATTCAGAATTTATTAATTTATTATTTAAGTATTGTAATAGTGTTATCTGTACAATTGATAAACTAAGTACTTGAGCATTTTCTATTGTCTTAAAGATTGTGGCTCATGCTGTGATTGCTTATAACCAGAGTTACAATTACGTAAGCTATTATAGCTATAAATATGTGTAGTTATTATAAGAATTATTGTAAACTCCGTTAGCAATCCTTATCCAATAAATAAATAAATACCAATAAAATTCACCACACAGGTACTGCCGTGGTAAGCTCAAAAGCGGTATCTCAAAAAAAATCAAAATCTTGATTTTTATGTCGTCAGGTAGTTTAAAAAATTCCCATCCAATGAACTCACCTAAATAACGGCAGTATAGTAGGTTTCTATAATAATCAATAGTAGAAATTGGGTTTATGACTTATTAATATTTTTTAGTTTTAAATGCTTCAATGTGTACGTCGATAAAATTCTAAAAACCGAAGAAATCATTGAAATCAGGTGAAAAATCCATAACTTATAATTATTAGAAGTAGGTAGTAAATGTGAGTGTCAAAAAACAGAAAACGTACGAAATACTTGCATGTGATTTGAGACGATAGCCGGCATTTCGATGCGTGCGAAAGAAACAGATGGAGCGATAATCCCCCTCCACACCCACTCCTCCTTTTGTAACGACAAAACTTGAAATTTGAATTACTGACTGATTTTAATGCTGTTTTACAGGTTAAAAGAAATTAATAAAAAAGTGAATATTTAAAAAAATAAAATATAGTCGTAAAATTATAACACGTAGTACATCAGCTGACGGGTCAACGACTCAGCACAGCTGGTCGGGCCGGGCGTTGCAGGCGCAGCGCGACACGGCGCGACTGTCGCCGCTTAGTCGGCATTTGCTTTGTAGTATGTGCCCAGTGGCCAGTACCTAAGTACCGCAATACTAATGCAACTGACGGTTAATATGGCGATAGTATAATTGATGCGAAAGGTTCACAAAATGTTTCGATTTTGTTAGAAGAAAATGCAAAAATTACTGAACGGATTTCGAAGAAATTTCTTAAACGGGTAATTCTTGTCCTGGATTACGTACACAATATAGACTACTTTTTATCCCGGTAAATAGGAAATAATGGATTTTTTAATCAGCACCTTATGTTTGTTGGTTTTATAGGACGAAATGTGAATACTTAATATTTATTTCGAGGAACACGATGTCCGCACGACATAAGAGCGAATCAGAAAGAGACAGGGGTGGATGAAGACTTAGAACATTATTCTCATTACAATCGGTCAGGGTTTTCTAAGAATGAAGAAACCAAAAGTATTTAAGAAATTCCGCTACATACAGATAATGTTGGTTGTTAATTTTTTAGGTTACGTCTAGTATGTAAACATTATAGACCTAAAAAACTAGAAAGTATGTTGACTGTCATGATAACTAACAATTGACGCTAGATTTGTTGGACTTTATTTGCCTACTCTTTATAATTGCGACTTTTTTTAATAACTTGAGTTTTCTGCCGAATACATTGAGTTGAGCCTGCACCTCCGTTTTGTGTGTTTTCTTTAAGGATTTTGTGTCGTATGTGTTTACGAAATAGTGACTCCGATTATTCTGAGATATTGAGTAAAATTGTGTTTGCATTTGTGTTTTTTATTTATTTTATGTGCTACAATGGAGAAACAAACTAATAAAAAAGCCACTTGCGAAATCTATGAATTAGTCTTTGCAATAATTGTAATCATAGTAATTGTTGATTGGATGAAAAAAGATCATATCTGCAAGGTATCATACTGTTCAATTTATACATATAAATAAATAAACATTTGACTGTAACCAATTTTAGAGTAAGAGAAACACTGTATACAATTTATACATTAGCAATTCGTGTAGCACTATTGTGTATTGTGTAATCATAATTGGTCAGTAAATAAAGGGAATTATTTAAAATTGGAGAGGTTTTACTTTTAGTATTCTAAATTAAATTATAATTTATACCTGTGTAAGATTTATGGTCAGTCAATTTTTATCGATATAAAATTATCGATATCATAACGTCGTAAGAAAATTTTACCTACACTCAACTCAAAATCAATGTACTATTTAGTGCCGTCCCTTACTAAGTATACTACTTAGTATATGTAGAGGGAGTGCGTGTGTGTTACCAGTAAAACAAAACAGGATGAAAATGCAACAATGTTTTACATAATATTATAACCGACTACAGTAATTTGTTTATTACCAAGAAGCTAATAAAGTTCCGAGTTCAGTAGCTGCTCCTGTTTTATATTATTCGATCACGACAAAGTGACTGCTCTGCACCTGATAGCAAGCGCAATGCCGTCCAAAGTATCAAATGGCAATAGTTGGCTATCTCATGCCATTCGATACAGTCAAGCCGTCTACTGATATGCTTCTTTACGTGGAAGGACCCAGGATTAGATTATTATTAGGTAGGAGGAAAAACGCGCATAGACTATTATTCCAAAGCGGAATGACGATTCCGCTTTGATGAAGTCCGATGAAGCTGACGGTGCGGCAAAAAAAAGAATTGGCGAACTTATTTACCATCGATCGGTGCCAGAAGGTTGAAACCGACCCGGGAGGTTTAAAACGACTTAGGAAGCCGCAGGCGGAGCAAGTTGTTACCAAGAAGTGTTGCATCGTGTGGTAATTGTGTGGTGGTAATATTGGTAATATAAGTTGAACTAATGTTCTCTTTGTATTTGTTTATGGAGTCATATAACAAGTACTTGAATATGTGTGTTATTTAATTCTTATTTATGGCTGTTTCAAAATAAAGCTATAATAATCTGATGGTGATGTAAATCTTCTTTGAAATCGTAAGGTGTCTCTAACTTTAATGTTGGTTTCTTTCCATTTATACATACATAATACATAATATCACGCATTTTATCCCCGAAGGGGTTATGCAGAGGCGTAACTAGGGCACCCACTTTTCGCCAAGTATGTTCCGTCCCATGATGTGATAGGGGGCGAGCCTATCGCCATATCGGGCACAAATTCCAGACTCCGGGCTGATACTGAGCAGAAAAACCCAAATATCACTTTGCCCGACCCGGGATTGGAACCCAGGACCTCAGAGCGCTATTGTACCGGACGTGCAATACAACTACGCCACCGAGGCAGTCACCTTTCCATTTATTTCTAGGTTTAATTATTTATATTATTGTCTAGACTAGAAGACGCATTCGATTTTGAAGAACCTAATTAACTATTAATAAACGGTAGTGCATTAACAAAAAAAAAATATTTTAGATAGAAGGTTGACAAATTTAAAATTATGTCATTTTACGAAAAAATTAAATAGCTGTATGTATAGCTGTACCTATAGTGATTTTTTTAAGATTTATATTTTTTATTCTATAAATTCTTAATTAATAAAATAATTTTTGTATAGTATTTCTGTGTAAAATAGACAATTAATATAGGGTCCATACGCCCATTGGCGTTCCAAACGATAGTGCGCCCTGTTTAGGGTTACAATGACACAATTTTTGGTCACGTGTAGCTTGTCGTCAGTTACTTTATTAATATAAATATTTTCCGTATGTTTTTTCCATTAATGGTTTAAATGGTGAATGTTCTACGCAGCAATTATGTCGTGTTCAGTTGTGGTCGCTATTCGTCCGGGCTACCCGGCGCGGGGCGGCGCGGCGGGGTGCTCACCTCGTGACCGCAATGAAAGCGTGCGTCAGCGGACGAATGTGGAGCGTGGACTTCGGGGCTTTCATTTGGGTATTTCAAGCTCGAACACTCTCAAACTCCTGAATATGTAGTAAGTTCTAGTTATTTTCGAAACTGCGTCCATAACCCTTAATCAGCGTGTTTATAACCGATATCCGGTATATTAGTCTCATTGTGCACTTTTCCTGTTTAATCCTAAAGTTTAAGATTTTCTTGGTGACTTCATTTACTTATATTTTATAATTTGCCAAATAGAGTCAGCGGAATCCCACATTATTATAGTTTTATTATTTTTATATTTCTATGTAAATCTTTGTTACTCCGGTAATCTCATTAGTTTGACGTCATTGCGATTCAATGAATACGATATTACGTAGATGTCAAACCGATTGGTATGTATCTGACACCAATGTTTACAAAAAAGATCTGTGACTCATATTCGTGTTTAGACTATATGTAACCATAATTTGCCGCGCGGCGATTCAGTGCTGAGCCGCTTCGAGCTAAAGATCGTGTAACCAGGGCCGCTCTTCACATCGGCGATATCATCTTCACTCGAATGTAGACTGGACTATTAGGTGAAACGTCAGGATAATAAACTTCATTTTATGAACACAAAACATCGACATAACAGACACATCGGAAACAGCTCCCGGCGCATGCGTAACTTAACAAAGGAAATTACCAAAAACGTTGCAATATAACTGGCGCGGTGGGTGTAGGTTTCTGACTCGCTGCCGGGCGAAGTATCATTAGATTTGACCTTAACAGACACGTTTGCGGCGTGCCTGTTTACGACGTTCTTTTTTAATTCCGCTGTTGACATTTTGAAACACAATTAATATATATTTTGGTCGTTTATTCAAGTGTGCTATATTGTCCTTCCAGGATATTATTTGTATTTAAAACTATAGTCTGACTAGGAAAATAAATATCCTGTTTGAAGGGTTATCGGTACAATAAATAACAATAATAATTTTAGCACACCATGCTTTATTACATTCGTGGTTAGCCTATAAAAATCAATTGTTATATATGTATGATCGAGCATCAGTTGATATACAGCTTCACCAATTTGGCAAATTTATTTTTGTTGTGTTCGTAATTATCAGGAAAAGATTTGTAAGGAAGAAAAATGGAAAATGAACAGGGAAGTTGGAAATTTTGATAGAAATATAATAAAATTATTTTTTCAAACATGCAATTCTCTGAGACCATCAAACAGATTTCAATGTATCTGATTGAATCACGCCTAAAAGGCAGTCTGTTTTTGCACGAGAGCTGACGAGCGAGACGCTGTTGGCGAGACTTCAAATGATAACAAAAACGGGTAATGCGCATACATAAAATGCGGTCTGTGGCAGAACCACCATCTCCGCTGGGCTAAATAGTTCCTTATATGTAACATAATATCCTAGAGACTGCGCGTACAAGAATTGCCTCGCAGGGTGTATAGTGCCGAGTGACGACGCCTGCCCAGCGCCGACTCACCGCGCTAGTGACTGGCAATCGTAAGTTCAGTAATAACGTATAATAATAGGTAAAGTAGGTAAGGAAAAAGCTTGTGATCGGGGAAGTTTCCCAAGTTGTTTCCTCAAGTGTCGCGTTGTCACGCTGGACACGCACTTGCGGTGAATTAGATTTCGTCTCCGACGCCCCTCACCGCACCGCCCCGCCCCTCCCGCGACATTATTATTAGTGCCTATAAAGCTCGAGACAAATGTAAGTATTTTTAATTTCCAAGAATTGTCGGAGGATGAATAGGCAACTGACAAATAATCTTAAGGCCTCTCCCATGCAAACGACCTTGAGTAATTCCTCGGGAGTTACGGACGGCAATATCCAAAACATTTAGATAAAACCTAATATCTCTAAAAAAATAATATTAATTCTAGATTTACTGAACAATTTTAACTGCCAAAATATAATATTATGAAGTATTTAAAGTAATTACGGTTATAAGTACTTTAATCACCGCAACAGGAAAATGTTGATAGTTTATCTGAAACACAATCCTTTGAATAAATAATAAAGTTATCAGTTATTTCATATATAGCGATATATTCTGTTTTCTCAGTAGAGTAATAGTTTGTGTACAGTTATTATTATTGATTGATTAGTGACGTGCGTCATAGCCGCGCGGCGCGTCACACTTCTCCGAAACTGAGGCGGGGAGTTTAGGCAGACTTCTGACAAACTTCAGTTTAGTGTTAAAACATTATACTTATTACCTTTTTTATTCGTTATACGTTATACTTGAATATTAAAATACTAATTTGTATCACTTATTTACAAAATATATGTAAAAAGCAGTGGCGAAGAATGCAATTTTGAATCAATTTATAGGTACATACTAATAATATGCGTAAATGCGGTCTGGAAACCGTCTTAATGATAATTAAATGTTACATAAAATACGAAAGGAAAGCCGGCAGGAATCGGGTCTCTTATGGACTGCGCCACTGACAAGTTCATAGATTTGCATCGAATATTAATTGTTGACGAGACTAATGCGCGTCACTTGCCTCGTGTTAAAAAGCTCGACAGATAATAATATTATTAAGCATATTTTTAAGCAAAAATTTGTTTCTCCGAGTTTAAATTATTTGTCGCAAGTAGAAAAGCGTTATAAAACGCATTACTTTCATATAAAACGGATTAAAAAGCATTATAATTTAAAGGGTTTGATGTAATGCCTCAATTAACAACGTTCGACACAACAACGTGTAATAACGTATTTTTTTCCGACAAAATTAACAAAACGTGTAATCACGTCTTCCATAAATCTGCATTCACTCGCATTTCATTTTACAACGCCAGCGGCCCATATAATAATAATAATAATATCAGCCCTGTATTATATACTTGCCCACTGCTGAGCACGGGCCTCCTCTACTATTGAGAGGGATTAGGCCTTAGTCCACCACGCTGGCCTAGTGCGGATTGGTAGACTTCACACACCTTCGAAATTCGTATAGAGAACTTCTCAGATGTGCAGGTTTCCTCACGATGTTTTCCTTTACCGTTAAAGCGAACGATAAATTCACAAATAATACACACATGATTTTTTAGAAATGTCAGAGGTGTGTGCCCTTGGGATTTGAACCTGCGGACATTCGTCTCGGCAGTCTGTTCCACACCCAACTAGGCTATCGCCGCTTCATACAGCGGCCCATAGTATCTACTAATGGATTGATTCCTGTGCCACAACATGTAACAGTGTAAATATGTAGACACTCGAGCCACAACGTAGCAGGACCTTTTTAACGGACATTTAATTTATTATTGATCTTATTGATTATGGAGAAATGTTATGCCACATTGTGAGTATGTGATTAAGGTGGCGCGGCGCTAGGAGGATTGTACTTAGGTTCGGTACATATATTATGGGCTACGTACGTACAACACTGGTGTGCTTGCACACTATTGTTTAGAAATAGACAAAGCGGTGGTATCTAGTACCTATCGCGTGCGTGCGTATGTATGTGCGTGCCTGCATAAGTGTTTGTCACGCGGTTGTTTTTCCGTAGCGCGTGCGACGTCGTATCCTGAACTCTGTCCTCAGTTCAACACCATTGAACATTCGTCCCATACATTTAGGGAGCACGACTAAGGGCCAGGAATACGCAAAGCTTTACTAATATATTATTATTAAACATATTTTAAGTCTTCTTGAAAATTTTCAATTATCAAATAATACTTATGATCTATGCCATAGATTAAAGTCGGTTTATATAAAGCAGTATAAAGAATTTTCTCATAATGAGCTAAATAACATGTTATGAAAATATTGTGCTAGTAATTGGCAAGTATGTAGCAGTTTCATTTATTTCAAAATGATTTAATGACTTTATATTATGTTTATGCGAATGTAAGACATTGAAATTAAACTATCTTTTGGAATTAATCGCGATTTTTTTTATATAGTAAACGAACACCTCAGTCCGGCCCGTGACCATGAAGACTGCGAAGTCTTCGAAACGTCGAGAAAAAATTATAATTACCGCGATAAAACCGAAAAATAGTTTTTATTTCGATAATCAATATTATTTTTTAAAAATTTATATACAACCTAATATAAAACAGATAAGTATTTCATACTTAATCAGAGCGAGATGTGACCGAACATCACTTATGAGTATTTTCAAAGTAAATATACGTAACGAAATAGTTTTTATCATTTTTGTTGTCATAAGAACTACTTATATCTTAATTAACGTAACGTACTTGTTGTAACTATCATGGACAAATGATAATGGCGTTAGGTAGGATGTCTTAGAAAAAGAAAGAATATTTTGTTTTAAAACTGTTAATAGAAACAATTTTAGCATTCATCTATGTCTGAAGTCAACAGCTGATGTTATCGTTAAGATATGTCAGAGTATCGCGACGCTCTGACGACAGTCCGGGCCCTGGGGAATCCAAAATGTAGAAAATTGTGAACGCACTCGTTTCCTTGTGTAACCTAGTATGTGCAGTACCGGGCGCGCTGGTTTATGATGACAACTCTCGCCGCGCGGTGCGGTGCGAGGATATAATATTTCAGACTCACGCGGGACCACAAATCGTTGCAATTTGGATAGTATACCTATAATATACAGAGTGGATTTAGAGGTACCTTTACTATAAGAACAGGTGCTTTAACGGCTGTAGCTACAACAAAACGTTATTTGAAGACTGTCTATTATTTTTGAAGACATTAAGATTTGCATTCACAGATTTTGAAAAAATGTAATCAGAGAGAACAAACAAAATCTATGCAAAATCATTTTTTAACGGCAATCGTTTTTATTGCTTATAAGGATCGAAGGACTAACGGGAATATTAGAGGTTTGAATATAATACTAACACTTGACAATTTACAATTCGCGTTTTAATACAGGTACGCTTGGTAGTTTCATCTACAAAACTAGAAGCAAGTTTTGTGGTAGCTACAGCGGTTAAGACAGCTGTCCTTACCTCGCCCGTCTCAAAACTCCGCTCTGTATATTGGATTGATAAGTTGTGCCGTTACCAATCTCATCTGGTATAACTGAACTCAGTTTATTTACTTTTTACAGTCTATAATTACTTTGATTGCAGGATTGTAAACCGTTTGCGTATGAATTACTAATCTCCCTCAATAAATACTTACAAATCCAATACATTTATAGTTCCGTTGCCGACCCAAAGGAAGCTCCAAATATTCTTCTAGTAAACGGGAAAATATAGTCAAGTCTCCGGCATTCTCACCGACCGCAAGGCACTCCAGGACTAATTTATTACGTCACTTATGCTTCCCCAGCAAGGCGGTAGGTGTTCACCGCGTCTATTCCATGTGCTCTACATATGTCGTATGTATGTACTCCGCTTCCCGTGGCGTGTGGGTTGCCATCGCGTCGGTGCCGCCGGGGTTTCCCGCCCGGGCGGCCGGCTCGTTTATGAGTAGTGACGGCGCGGCACTCGGACTCAGTTCCAGTCGAGACGCGGCGCCGCGCGTGCGATACACGACTGCCAGCTCGATACAATCGAATTAATAGATTCACAACTAGATAATCTTTTTACTCAAGTATTATAATGTATTAATTCGCGTGAAGTAGTCGTTTCGTGAGTGATTGTGACAATGAAGGCTCAGGGCAAGCGCTTCGTGGACCACACCGGCAAAGCTTACAAGGTGCATGCCTCACGGGCGGAGGATGACCACATCGGCTTCTTCGATCTGGTCAGTATACTATAAGTCCCTTATCCTGGTACGACAAAGTGATACCACTGCACCCGGCGGCGCGGACCACACCGGCCGGAAACGATGCGTCTCATTGATATAATCAATCTGTCCACAAATATGATTAATGAATTAAATACAATAAAACTGTTATATACGTTTGTAATTTTTTGCTTTAGATGAGTTTATTCCGTTCATTACATAATTTTAATTTAGTGTAGAAGAGCGCCCCTCGCTTTTGGAGTCGGTGCATTTATTTATAATGTAAACCTACTTATTTGTTTCATATTTTACTGGCGCGTACTCGCAACTTTATTATGGTTTATATTCATAAAAGACATAAATATTGTAGACATTTTATCTTATTGTTAGGCGACCATTCATAATAAACTCTGTAGGTATCTTCCTACTTTAACTTATATTGTGTTTACTGGATTTACAATCAAGCTACTGACCTATTTTGCTCTCCAGCTGCAGGTTCGCATTAATATTTATCAATTTGACAAAAAAAATATAAAATCTTAATCAAGGGAACCAAACTAATCGCACTAAAAAAAGAACGAAAGACAGTTCATGAATTCATGACGAGAGCAGCACGTGCGATGGAGAGCGTCTCGTCTCTCAACACACGGGTGTGGCGGCGGGCTGTGCCCACAACGGCGGCTGTGCGTCTCTTCCCTGTGAGCCCATCTGACTTATCTCAAATGTCATACAGTTTAATATTTTCCAATAATAATAATAGTTTAATGTGATACGTTAACGAAAATCTGAGCAAACAAGCTGATAAAGAGACAGCCAGACAAAAAATCCAAATATTGTTCTTTTACATATTCTTCGCATCTTCCAGGTATTTTTGTTCGAAAAATATTGACTATGTACACGGAAAACCTACGCTTTTATTGTATAGGTGTATACATACTATATAGATATAATTTAGTATTTGTGACCTTTCAAATGTGCCAATATTATGTGACATTGTTTTTCATTCTGAATTTGGACACACACAAGTATAATAACCGTTAGACTCGCACGGCTCTTATCATATTTATTTATTATAATCCAT
>NW_023592073.1:0-18548 GCF_014839805.1 Manduca sexta | reverse complement strand
ACGGGTATAACATAAAAAAAATCAGTATTTCTTCACTATTTAATGGATGTTATTATTATACATATAAACCTTCCTCTTGAATCACTCTATTAAACTCTATTAAAAAAAACCGCATCTAAATCCGTTGCGTAGTTTTAAAGATTTAAGCACACATAGGGACAGAGAAAGCGACTTTGTTTTATACTATGTAGTAGCTACTCTATCAAATTATAACCAAACATAACAGTAGTTTATACCCTAAACTGATTATATAAAGAGAAACACCAGTTTCTTGCCAGTTTTTTTTAAGTGGACTACTGTCCGTACTGGTGTTATAGTTATTATTGACGGTATATAAATATACATTTTACAGGTTCAAATAAATGATTTCATTTCATTTCAACATCGCAATGTTCGTTACAATTCGAAGATTCGGGTCTAATACATTGCGTGTACATTTTTCCTTCAAACACAACCTTGTGATTAAGCGATATTGTAGAAAAATCGTTGAAGCATGCAGGTATTTACGAGGGCCGAACACTGTAAAGAGGTGAACAAATAGGTCGACTCTTAATATAGACAGGATGCGTACTTCGGTTTTAGATTACTTACATGAACAAGTGATGTTATTTTCGGTAATTCGCTGAGGTTTTTTTAAGTAAAGGGCACTTCGATATACCATAAATACTTATGGTTTGTTTTTTTTTAGTACGCGCGAATCCGAATTCTTAAAGGATAGTATGAAGAAAGTTGTCAAACGTACTGTAAAGTAAAGATGCGTATGCGCATTTTACTGGTTTCACTGGAAATGATACTTTTATCTGATCCTCAGTACGTTTAGAGATTTAAGGGCAATTAAAATGAACGACGCTATTTTAGTGTTATCGGTTGCGAAAATGTACCACTCATGTTCAGTCTCAGATTGATCCGAACATCTGCTCGTTTCGATTTCGACCGTTTAAAATTGCATTATTGGAATACAAATCATTCAAACTAATAATGCCATTATGAACATATAAAACACAGATTGCAGACATATCGTCAAATACGAGCGAGCGCAACGTGGGCGACGAGACGATTCCGCAACATTATCATATGCACCTTTGATTATTAATTTATATAACGTAGAAACGGCGCGAAGTTATAAAACAACTCAATATGGAATGCGTTGCAAGATATCGGTCATGGCTTGCATAACATCGGTGTAATCATAGCGCGTTTCACACACGCCGCCAGTTTCAGTACAATACTAGGGAATTCAGCGATACGATATAAAATAACTGCACTTTTCACTTCGGCTGTTGGAGTGGGCATTGTAGTTTCTAAACGATTTAAAGAGTAGAGTTATGAAAAGAATACCGAAAATATATTTAAACAATATAATGTTCTAGAACACTTTTTTAAATTGTGTGTAGTAATGTAATGATTTCATGAAGTATTTCAAATTATTTTCACTAATATCACGGGCTACAATACCCTTTGTTACGGGTTGCCATGAAAGCAAATAAAGAACCTGGCCAAGTAATACATTTATTAACTTACTCACTAACTAATAACAAATTAAACTATGACTACGAACTAGGTTTAAATCTATATAACTAAAATTGGACGCCAGGAGAGTTTTTATTTTTCGACAACGGAACTCTGCCAAAACCAAGACCCGACCAGCAGGGTGTCTCAGGGATGTAATTAGTGATGAACCTCACATAAAGGGGGCATGTCCTAAGTCTAAAACAAGTGAAAACATATTTTAGCTCTTCAGTTAACTATTTCAGCTCACCAGCCTTATTAACAAAAACATATAAACTCACCCCCACTGTGCACAACACATTAATTATATTAAACTCAAAACATATTCCAACTGTCAAGCAACGCACTAAACTATTATGCTATCTCGGTATAATTAAATGTACCGGTAAACACTGCGGGACGTTACACGTCATTCACACGCCAATGTCCTCCCGACAATGTCCGGAAGGTCATTCCTAATTTCGTCACTCGAAGTTAAAATACTTAATTTAAAAAAAACAATAAAAACCTGCTACTCGATTGAGTGGATTTGAACTCGGGTGTCGAGATATCTACAGACCAGTGCAAATACCACCGAGCCAATAGCTCATTACAGGAATTTAACAAAACTTTTATTAGTTAAGGTGCATTCTCTAAGATTTTCTATGCTTATACTTTGCTATGTCAACCTACCCGTCATTATAAAATAATAATATTATAACATTCCCCCAACCTAGCAAAGAAATAAAATATTCATATCTAATATAATATTTTATTTCGTTTAACTCGAAATATTATTATAACCCTGCCACAAGGGCTTTAAATCTTTTGAATGCCATACTCCAATAGGTTTACCATAAGAATTATTTAAATGAAAACATTGGCCGATAACTTTTTACTATGATGGCTTTCTCGAATTTGGGTGCTAATTTAGCCATAAATTTGATTCCTGCTTTAGAGAGATACTTTGTTCTTTCCAAACCACATCGCCAATTTGAAAATTCGCTATTCTGCGTTTTTCGTTATAGGATTTGAGACTTTTGGCATGGCATGTCTTGAGTTTGGTTTCTACTGCCTTATAAATGGCGTTCCTAGACTGTAGGTCTGTCAAGTACTCCCGAGTGTCACTGATGAAATTTTCATTATTTTTCTCATTCGACACTATATGGGTGCTGGTGTCAGAAGTAGCTGGAATGGATGTTTCCCTTCCAAAGAACAGAAATGACGGTGTATACTGGGTGGTCTCATGAATGGATGTTCGTATGGCATGAGCAAATTTCTGTAGATGAACATCCCATTCATTGTGTTTTTTTGACGTCATGTAAGACGATATCATTGTGCCTATTACTCTGTTAACCCGTTCCGTGGGATTACTTTGAGGGTGATAGTGAGGAGTAAACCAAATTTGACTATTATATTGTTTTATAAGATTCTTAAAAATGTGCGAGTCAAATTGTTTACCGTTGTCACAAATTATTGCTTGTGGTATTCCGAACAATAAGAACTGACTTTCTAAGATTTCACAAATTTTATCAGCCTTCCCGTTCTTAAAGGGAACAAAAGTATGAATTTGCTGAATAAGCAAGTTATAACTAAAAGCATTGTGTTACAGTTCTTACTTTTAGGAAATGGTCCCATTAAGTCCATGGATATTATCTGCCAAGGTTTTGTCACTGTTCTATGTTGCCCCATTTGCCCCAAGGGTAATTGCTGCGACACTTTTGCACGAGCACATATATCACATCTTCCCACATACTGTTTCACATCTGTTAGCATGTTAGGCCAAAAATACAATTGTTTTATTCTAAACAGAGTTTTTCTTACTCCCAAATGCCCTGCTGTACTATTATCGTGACATCGCTTTAAAATCTCCCCTTAAGTGATTTCGGTATATATAATTTCCAGTCACAAGTTTTATCTGGAAATTGCTTTAGACATATTTTCTTATACAGTAAACCATTTTTAACTTGCCAGTCCGAGTTGACCTCTTCAGTTTTCTCTATTTTTGCCACTTTCTTTTATACCAATCGTCTTTGTGTTTGTCCAATATTAGAATGTTGTAGCTGTTATCAGTGAGTGCATTTATAGATCGCGATAACGCATCTGGAACAATATTGTACCTACCAGGTCTATGAATTATATCGAAACTAAATTGTTGTATTTTCATTGCCCATCTGGCCAATCTGCCATGGGGATCCTTCATTTTGTGTAACATTTTAAGAGCACTGTGGTCAGTGACAATTGTAAAGTGAGTTCCGTCAATATATGGTCTGAATTTTTCTATGGCATAAACAATACTTAATAGTTCTCTTTCTGAAGTCGAATACAACTGTTCCCTCTCGTTTAGCTTCCTACTCAAATAAGATATAGGTTGTTCAATGTTATTGAGTTTTTGGCACAAAACTGCACCGATTCCTTTATTTGAGGCATCACATTGTATTATAAAGGGTTTGGTAAAATTTGGGCATGAAATAACTGGAGTGGTAGTTAGCAACGTTTTAAGGTGTACAAATGCCTTGTCGGCTTCATCTGACCACACAAACTTCTTGTTTCTTTTACCTTTTGTTAGATTATGTAAAGGTGCCGCAATAGTGGCAAAATCTTTGACAAATCTTCTATACCAGCTGGCAATTCCTATAAATCTTTTTAAATCTGTTATTTTTCTAGGTCTAGGAAAATTTATAATGGCTGAAACTTTATCAGGATCTGTACGTAACCCATCCTTATCAATAATATATCCTAAGAAACGCAGACTAGGTCTAGCAAATTTACATTTTTCTACATTTATTGTTAACCCGGCTTCTTTCAGAATGTTTGTAACATCTTTCAATATTTTTATGTGCTCATCGAAGTTCTCCGAACATACTATGATGTCGTCTAGGTAGGCCCAAACTTTTCCTTCTAACGCATGAAATAAAATGTCCATTAACCTTTGTTGTGATTGTGAAGCGTTAACTAGACCGAAGGGCATGACTTTAAATTGAAACAATCCCTGCCCGGCACAGCAAATGCTGTTTTTCTTTGCTATTTTCCTCTAATTCAATTTGCCAAAATGCTGACTTTAGATCAATAGTGCTAAGAAATTTTGCATTGCGTAGATTGTCTAAGATTGAGGACACCCTCGGCAAGGGATATGTATCTCGTTTGGTGACCTTATTGAGCTGTCTACTATCTAAACAAAGCCTATTGCCACCATTAGGTTTCCTAACCATAACCAAAGGTGAGCACCAGGGACTGTAAGATGGTTCAACCACATCTTTATCTAACATTTCATCTAATTCTTTTTCTATTTCTTTCCTAATAACTGGCGAAAAGTTATATTGCTTCAAATGTACCGGCTTACTGTCTCCTGTATCTATAGTGTGTTTAATAATTTTAGTTCTGCCAAGCCCTATCCCAATCTTGTTCCTAATTTCCGTGATGATATTTGCCAGAGCTTTATTCTGATCTGGATTTAAATCCTCCTTACTCATAATTGTTACTGATTGATGAGTAATTGTATTCACAATGGCTGGTTCTTGCATCAAATCAGATGTAAACTGAAACGAGATACCAAATTTGTCAAAAAAGTCCCTACCCAATATCAATGTTTGTGCTAAACCTGGCATATGTAACACAGGAATAATATAAAATTGGTTGTTAAATTGCATTGGTACATCAAATAATTCTTTAATGCAATGACTGGTTCCATCTGCAGTTGATATGTTCATGCGTTTAAGTTTTTGTGTTTTTACTCCAAGGCGTTTTAAAATATTTACGAAATTAGAATTTGCTACTGTACGAGTGGCGCCAGAATCCAATAAACCACTACAAGTGTATCCTAAGATGTTAAGGTGTACATAATGCCTGTTATCAAATTGTTTTTTAAATGTTAGAGATAATACGTCTTGGGACATGAAATTCCGAACAAATGACAACCAGTCCTGCCATTCTTTATCATTTCTGTCAAGGGAAAGCTCAGTTGGCAGGTTTTGCGCTTTCCCCTATAGCGTTTCCCTTACACGTGCAATCTTTGGAAGTAACGCCGAAGCGCCCACATTTAAAACAGAATAATCGCTGTTTAGGTACTGGACATGATCGAAATGCGTGCCCCGATTCCCGACAATTCCAACAACGTATTTTAATTTTAGCGCCATTGTTTATTGCAACATTTTTATCTCTAGAATTTCCTTATCGACCATTGGGGTCGACGTAGCCTTGTATGCTAAGTCTGGCTCTAGAGAGTTTATGAAAGTTTTAGGTTCTTGAAAGTTGTCACAATTTATTTTAGTTCGCTCCACTATTCTTAGGACGTTAATTAGATCTGCGATCGAAGTAAATGTATCTCTACATACTGCTCTTTGATAATATGGCTGGAGGTTTTAACTATGATCATAATTTTTTCCGTTTCCGGAATTTTGTTGGGAAGTCTATTAAACATATTTTGTAAAACCGCAATAAAAATAAGCACAGATTCATGTTTACCCTGAGTTCTAGATTTAGCTTCGGCAAGCAATTCTTCTTGGTAATACGGTGCCTGAAATGTGCGCTTCAGTAATATAACTAGTTCTTTCCAGTCATTAACGTATTCTCTATTTGCTCGAAACCAAATTAGAGCATCACCCTTAAAGAAGTCTATTGCATGTCGCCATAAATCCAAGTCAGTAGCATTCCTGGCTTCCTTGAGCTCATCCACACGTTCTATAAATGCATTGACGCTGCAACTATTATCACCTGAATAATGGACACCCCATTGACTAATAGGGACTAGTTTTTGTTTACATGGGGCCGGTCATCTTCAAATGTAGTAGAGTTAAATAATTTGGAGTGTCTAAATTTTTCATTATTGAAATCCGCAAGGTCTAAATCATCGTGTGCACAATGTACTTTTTATCTTCATAATTTTGGCGTTGGCTTTTCGATGCTATTTCATTCTCAGACTTTGAAGTGGATGGTGCCGTAGGGGCTACAATCGATTTCTTATCAATTAGATTTAAAATTTTCTTACTATCCTCACCTAACGAAGTTTGTAATGCTTCTTTCATTTCTGGTGTTATGTCATCCCCGTCCTCTAATTCATCTTTTACTTCTAAGTCGGACATTAATAAGGCAGTTTTATCTAGTAATAGTTTCTTCTTTTCTTCCTCTAATTCGTCTTTAGGCGACACCAGTTTTAGTCTATTTACTATATGAATTAAACGTGATACTAAGCGTTTGTAAAGTTGCTGGTCAGGTTTTTCATTTAATTCCGAAACATAGCACAAAATTGCATTGATTTTATCCGCACAAATCTCTAGTTGTAACTCTGGAGTTTCAGTACATGACTGTGGTGCTTTTATAGCGTAGGAAACTTCTTGTGTACTTTCAACCTGTATCATTTTCTTTAATATTCTCTTTAACGCCGAAACCAATCCCCCGTGTGTATAACCTCTACACGCGAGTTCAAATTCAACTTCATCCTTTAATAAGTACTGGGGATCCATAGTACAGAAATAAGGGACAAAAAAATCTTAAGATAGTTACTCAGAGCTGTGCACAAAAGGGTAAACTTATCGGGATGTATTCCTTTCTCAAGTTAGCAGTGATTACTTAATGCCTACTGTTTACATAGAACTAAATTACAAATGTAGGTATTTATCTAATAGAACTCCGTAAATGTGTTCTTAACCAAATAATAATTTAATAAAATTACTAGCTAAGATAACACTGATAATATACATCATTTAACAATAGTGAGTATCCAACAAAATCGTACGTTAGAACTTAAACAGACACGGATGATTATACGTAGATCACATAAATTAATTCTTACTTAACAATAATGCACGATATAAATCATTTCATACTGTTAAATCTAAACAAAATTTTACTTTGCCTTATTGCTTAAATAACAACACTATGTATGGCGGTAGATAAAAAATACTACAAAAAATGTTAACTAAAATGTATCGAATAACCCGTTTTGTTTTAACGTTGGGCGCTATCTGTTACGGGTTGCCATGAAAGCAAATAAAGAACCTGGCCAAGTAATACATTTATTAACTTACTCACTAACTAATAACAAATTAAACTATGACTACGAACTAGGTTTAAATCTATATAACTAAAATTGGACGCCAGGAGAGTTTTTATTTTTCGACAACGGAACTCTGCCAAAACCAAGACCCGACCAGCAGGGTGTCTCAGGGATGTAATTAGTGATGAACCTCACATAAAGGGGCATGTCCTAAGTCTAAAACAAGTGAAAACATATTTTAGCTCTTCAGTTAACTATTTCAGCTCACCAGCCTTATTAACAAAAACATATAAACTCACCCCCACTGTGCACAACACATTAATTATATTAAACTCAAAACATATTCCAACTGTCAAGCAACGCACTAAACTATTATGCTATCTCGGTATAATTAAATGTACCGGTAACACTGCGGGACGTTACACGTCATTCACACGCCAATGTCCTCCCGACAATGTCCGGAAGGTCATTCCTAATTTCGTCACTCGAAGTTAAAATACTTAATTTAAAAACAATAAAAACCTGCTACTCGATTGAGTGGATTTGAACTCGGGTGTCGAGATATCTACAGACCAGTGCAAATACCACCGAGCCAATAGCTCATTACAGGAATTTAACAAAACTTTTTATTAGTTAAGGTGCATTCTCTAAGATTTTCTATGCTTATACTTTGCTATGTCAACCTACCCGTCATTATAAAATAATAATATTATAACACCTTTAAATTAAATTTATCAGTGTCGCTTTGTGGTGGAAACAAAGTTATGGTTTCTACCGACCATAGACTAAATAGCTATATGGCAAGCGATCCGATATTTCAATCTGTTTATACTTATTTATTTAAAAACAAAATGCCCAGACTTTGTATTTCCGTCATTTAGTTAACGATAACAATAGAAACGCGGTATAATGTCAAATATTTCTACAATGCCTTCAATGAATATGGTAATGAACGGATTTTACGACTGTCAAAATGTAATCACTACCAGCTAGTTAAGTGAAAGAATCCTATTCTTTGTAAGTCAAAGTTGCGTCAGTTAAAACAATAAGACTACGGGCTGACAACATGCCAGGGAACACAAAACTGAAGTCAATAGATTCAAGTAGTTAAGATAATATTATAGTTTTGCAAAATCTTATATTGGAGGATACATAAATAAATCATTTTATACCAAAAATTACTAATATGTTCTATGCATAAATTGAATGGATATTGTAAAAATATCTAATTATAAAACAAAAACGTGAGCCGCGTGTCTTGGCTTAGTACTTTAAAACTAATTTATGTTTTTTTCGCTATTTTCTTCACGATTTCTAAATACTTCAAAGGTTTTAGTGTGTACTACACAATAACATTACATAGATATAAAACCCGTATAATGCCTGCTGAGTTCAATTAAATAATGTAGAATTCCCTTAGCTCTTACTAACAATTTAATTTGCTTTTTCGTATATTAATACCAATTTTAAATAACTTTCAAGACTGTTTCATTGGCATTGTAACTGGTCAATGACCTACACTTTCTTCTAGAAAAAGCGAATTACATACTGCTTATAAATTGGAAGTTAAAAAAATATCAAAGCGGCGTTGAACGGCGCACAAGACTGTCCAAAAATAGTTCATAGTTTACGCGCTCTGGACAGTGTCACGTATGCGCCGGTGGGTGAGCCCATCGGGTACCGTCGCATCTCGCGACGAATGAGTGCGACAAAACGTTCCCCTGATAGTTCGTTTTTAGATTATATTAGTTTTTTTTATCACACATTTATTCCCAAATGGGTAGGCAGTACAACCGGGGCACTTTTCGGTTGTGTGTTCCGTCCCATTATGTGATAGAAGTCTATCGCCATATCAGGCAAAATTCATGGTCTCAGCTGATTTCACGAAACACGTCCGTTTTAAATATACAATCCCATTCTTAATCTTCTCCAATCCCAAAAATAAACCAATCAAAATACGTTACTTGTAAGCAATTCAAAAAATCTTTTGTTTCGATTAGTCCACTCTCGCGATGGATCGAAATAAGCGATTAAGATCAATTATTGAACGGCAGATAGTGGCCATTTGATTTGATTAGTGTCGTTATTGTAACCCTTCTTGACGGCACTGTTGTATTAAGCCAAATTGTACAGCAGCTGATAAGGGAACGCGACTTCTCAAACTGACCAGTATGGTATTTTTTTCCATGTGCATTATGGCTGCTATCGAACTAGGTACAAAATATATCCAGTACATACCCACAAAACTCTACACATTAAAGGCAATTATAGGGATCAAATATAGGGATATGAATTACTATATCGGAAAACCACAAAAATAATAATTTTCATTATAACCGTGCTAAATAGGTTTAATCTTAAAAGTACTGACTGAAACATAACACAATGAAAAATAACGTTCGTTACAGTGCAGTGCATAATATAAGTTCAATAACTTCTTAGTTCTTAGAATAATTTCCTCTCGAAATAAGGAAACAATTTTAACATTTCGACAAGTCAAAACTGCAGGCAAGTCATGGGACTAATTTTATAAGAATTTATGTAGTAAAAATAAAATCTGTAAATCTATTCTTTGTCACGTTTGCTTCACATTTTACAGCTCCATATTCATTGAACTGATATCCAGAAAGGTCTAAGTCCATTCTCTACGTCTATGGAGACACGCTCTTGAAAACGTATAAGAATTAAATATCCCTATTTATCCTACAATAAACGATTTAGTAAGTCATACTGACCGCACAGGCTCCTGCGGTTTGTCCGGATTCACTTTAACCGTGGTGGCGTTCTTGAACACGTCCAGTTCGGCCAACTTCGCCGCCGCCTCCGCCGCGCCCTTGAAGTTCGGGATGCGGTTGTAGACGGGGCGCGGGAACATAGCCAGCCCGCTCGTCTCCAAGTGGCGCCATACTTGCAGCCGGTACGACTGTTTCGTCACCTCCTCGGGCAGTGTCTTTTTGGCTGCAAATTAATGCTTATTGTTTTGGTATTTGCGTATATTGCTTACAAATTATAGGAAGTGAAATAAAAAACATAAAATATGAAGTGTTATCATGTGCTCTCATTCATTGTTTTTGCACAGGTTCAAGTAAACAATATTCTATCAAATCTCTTTCCAGTATAACTGTACTTAGGTGTAATTCTAAAGACAACAGAAAAGGAGTTGATCAATGGATAATGTATGAAGATCTCACAAATTTAAATATAAAACCATACAAAGAATATAAACACATATTTTAACATTTAAAACGCCTACGCGAAGCAATGATTAAAACATGACAGTGGACGGCGGTAGATAATAACAGCATTTGGATCTGTATAAAACGGGTAAATTTCGTAAAATTTGTTTGAAGATTTAATGGCTGGCGATTTTAACAACTATTGCCAATACAAGCTAATAAAATCCTAATAAACGATACTATGAAATAGATAAACATGTCCATCGTTTACCGTAAAGCACTTATTGCGAGCTCATTTATATTAATTTATTAGAGCTATAGCCTCGAAAACACTCGCCAAATCGTCTGGCGAATACACAAAATATGCTACCAGAACTAATGCATTTCAAGATGGGCGCACTCTCTAGAAACTAAATACTAACAAACTGGGCTGACCAAGCGATCCGATATTTCAATATTTTTTATACTTATTTATTTAAAAACAAGATTCCCGACTTTCTATTTCCGTCATTTAGTTAACGATAACAATAGACACGCGGTATTATGTCAAATATTTTACAATGCCTTTAATGAATATGGTAAAAAATCGAATTTTACGACTGTCGAAATGTAATTATTCTTGAAGATTGCAATGATACACATCGCTGATTTTTGTGAATAGTAGCTCAGTAGAAAAAATTACAATGTGTAATACACAGATCGACCTGAAATAAAATGTATTTGGTTGTGGCTCGGATTTATATGTAGTTTAATATAGTAAACAGGCTTTTGCTGGTTTCTTTTTTTTAGGGCCCAACGTGATTCCTTCCTAACCGAATTTCGGCCAGGGCGGCCAGTCTCAATAGAAATCAGCCAAGTATGCAGGACATATTATAGTGCAGAAGTCTGTGCGAAATACACTGATGCACTCTCTATTCCTTCACTTTCACAGTCCGGTGAGACGGCAATCCGACATGACCGGAGAGCGATCAGGCGCAAGACCAACGGCTTTACGTGCTTTCCGAGGCATGGAGGTATCACACCGCCAACTTCCTGACTCTGAGCTGCGACTGAGTATTTTTTTTAAGATAGAAAAACCCAGTCACATTTATTTTTGTCTCGATCCGAAATTCGAACCCAGGACCTCAGCGCGGTGGTTATACTCGTACCGTGTAGTACAATAATTAAGTCACCGAGGCACAGTCAACTGTATCTTTGTAAGCAACAGCATAAGGTCGATGATGACATTCTAGTCAGAATCAGATCACTTAGACCCTTGACGCCCGCCATGGGATCTCCCTTTGTCGGGACTGGAACCAAACTACCAAAAACAGATTATCTAATGATAAAAGCACATCAATGATGTTAGATGAATGAAGATGACTTTAGTGTCATTGTAAGTTTTTTATAGATAGAACAATCGATATCGACGTTAAAAATTTTGGTATATTACTAAAATTATACACATTATATTAATCTACCAATTAATACTACAAAATTTTATGAAAATGTTTGGATAGAAATGGTTAAAATTATAATGTAATAATTTTACCCACAGGGTATATATCCATGATTAAAATATAGATTACATATTATATCGAACTGAAGGTCATAGAAACCAAAATAGTTCAGTCAAATGCATAACCGAACGCTACATTTTCCAATTTCGTCCAATTGAGCTCGTTGCATTCAGTTCAGACACATTAGAATCGCTTACTCATCGACGTTGCATCATGAGCATTATAGACATGTCGCAGACGAGTAACAGGTACTACGACTATTTTTTCCATTCCGGTTTTGGTTATTCTTATTCAAGCAAATAAAGTTGAAATGAAGTCATAGTAAAATAAAAAAGGCCTACGCACACTGAGACGGAATGGCAGAGGATTTAAATTTTTACCAAAGGTTATTCAGATTAATCTAGTAGGAATACGGCATAAATTCCAATAATTTAAATTGATTCCGTGGCATTGAAAGGGATTTTTTGACACGCAATGGTCAGCGCGCGATCTCGCGGCGGGATGCTGCATCGCACTACGGTATGCAGCGGCACGCCGAAAGATGCCGTGACGTGATACGGTACAAGCGACTTTGCAAATCTTCTTTTAACCCTTTATAAGCATGTGCATCTTTGTGCAATTGTCGATAATAACACCAAATCCTAACCTAGCATTTTGAAACTTTTAAGACACAACACTCGTTCAAATCTCTGCCATTCCGTTCCTGTTTGCATACGCTTTAAGAAGATCTCTTGGCGAAACAATTATTGAGGAATGAATGGTTCTTGACAATTCGTCTGTTTTTTTTTTTGCGAGGAATAAGAAAAACAAGATATTTTAAAAGTCTTGTTGAATCCGTATGCTTAGAAATCTAGTAGCGTTAACTATCACCCCTTATTGCATTCCGTCTCACCAAACATTAATACGCGGAAGCCGTGATCAAAATATATCTATAAAATATATATGATATTAAGTTATTCTGTGGTCAACGTCCTGCTAATTCGTATATGTATATCTATGCCACGATCCAAGAAACTGATTTTCGAGTTACAAATCTAAAAAGCAATGCTAAAATAATTAAATTTATTCATAACACTACCAATGATAATGAAGTGTAAACAATTATCGACAAACCAGAAACTGATTATTCAAGACATTATCTCTGCAATATAACTCAAATCAGCAACAAGCGTGGCAATCCGTCAACTATAAACAAACGTATATAAGTACACACTACACAAGTATACGGTTACAATGTACCAAGCACAATGCGCATATCACCTTTGCTGTGCGCGAATTCACTACAATGCGATAATAGCGCACTTTCATGCTCCTCGAACAAAAGGGGCTAAAATTCCGTACAATACTAGCTTAGTAACAGATTCCTTCTAAGAGGAATTTTATTGTGTATTATGCAGTGAGATATGAACCTTATTCTATTGCTTGCAGTTGATTTCGCTGCGTTGTAATTTGTTTTAGATTTTTTTTATAAGATAGGCCGACGTCAAAGCAAGTGCATCTTGATTATGCACCGCTCTTAAACACCCACAATGCGCGAAGAATTATGGATGCACTGCCTACTTTAAGTCGAGAATAGGGATTAAAAAGAAAAAGGGGTTTCAACCTCCGGAAAAGATTTCCCATTAAACTTTCGTTTTCTATGAGATAATGGTACAACCTTGGTCAAGCGAACCCATTGATGCTGTAGACAAATATGACTACAGACGGCTCTACCACTTTGAAGATTATAAGATCACTTATAGGAGATTTGATTTTCATGGCCAAGGAGTATTACGTGCGCAGGATACGCGTTTTTGTCCAATCTAAAGTTGCTGCGCTGGAAAAAAACTCAGTATTACTTTTAAAAGTGACAATTCATGACTCATGCTCGTGCAATGCTGTATGCTAGACGGATTAGACTTTCAACAATGCTCATTTTAGAGAACTTGTTTTCTCGACACTTGATTTTAGTTACTAAAAATTCTGAGTAATAAATATTTTTAGTACAACGTGTTGTTAACTAGAGAAACTTATAGACGTAAAATAGGCAACGTCTTCAGCTAGCATTATGCACCAGAGTCGAATTACATCCTGCAATATGAGAAGCAGCCTTGAAATACATTTATTATCCGCATATTCTCTTATTTAATCGTAAGACCGTGAGACAGGTAAAAGACAAGGTGATCCGGAGAAATATTGAATATAATTTGCCCCCAATTGATGATTGAATGATGATTTTTAAGAAGGTAGGCAAAAGTAGACACAGTGGTTGGTTTCTCTAGTGCTTTTATGACAATCGAAAAAACCGGAGGATTTGTGGGTGCATTTACGACATTAACGAATTAACGGGTGATTTATTGGGCAAGCGGCAATGGCGTTTAGTAAATCAGAAGCATAGATACAGTGGCATCAACACGGTCGTGGCTGATCTTTTAAGCATAGTGACTTAGTTATGCCTCTAAAATTAACGTAAATTACTAAAATTTAAAAAAAAATATTGACTCGTAGGTACAACGAAAAGGTTTGCACAACTGCAAGGTCGCGTTCAAATCGCACTATACAATTTAACAATAATAACTTATTCATATTTTTATTATTGTGCACAAAAATGAAATATCGAAATTCTTGTTTGCAAAAGCCCTAAGTTTTCTTTTACCGTACGTATTCGAATGTGTTTGTACTTTAAAAAAAATTACAATGCGTAAAAATATATTATAAAGGTTTCGTCACATATCTAAATTATTTCAACAGTCTGATACAAAACTTGTATGAGAAATAAATTATTATAATTCTTTGATTATAAAATACATAATATGCAGTAAACTAAATTTTACCTGTATGTAGTAAATATTTTATGTTTCTTTCAAATCTACGTCTAAGTTTAGTAACCTGCCGATAATTTTTAACGATCTAACATTTAAGAATATTGGTTAGACTAAAACTATTTACTTAATGTTATTTAAAACTTGGCGTGACCATAATTATATCGTATTTTTTTAAATAGGTACGTATTAACCCTAAAATATACCTTTCATCAGTTAAACAATTTAGCAAAGGGGTGCTACTATTATTGTAAAGTATTAGATTGTTTTTTTTTTTATTAAAATTCTAAGATTATGATGCACAATTAAATTAAATTAAATTAAAATAAAAACAATTAATAATATTTTATCAGTAGCTTTTGCTCGCGGTTTCGCCCGCGTGTAGGAGTTTTCTGGGATAAAAGTCCTCCTCCTATATATTTTCCCGGGATAGCCGTTAACCTTCCCAGGGTCTTTAACTATCTCCATGCCAATTTTCATAAAAACCTCTTCTTTCAGTAGATTTTCAGAAAATGTATTACATACAGACCAACAGCTTTTGGGGACTTTTGTTATATAATATGTATAGATAATTTCAATAGTTTCTATGTAACTTTATAGTGAATGTTTTAGCCATTTTACTTATAACCATACATCATAATATAGAACATAACATTATCCCTCAGGGAGACACGTGGTGACGTCAAACGCGGCCGGCCGGAAAAAGCAAGCATTATTTTTGCAACATGTGTACGAAAAAAACACGTCCTCCACCCTGGGGTGTGTTAAGAGCATTTCGAAGAAGAATAATTACAGAATTAAAATGGTAATCATGATTAACATTTTTTGATACATTTAAACTAATTTTTTTTAAATTAACTATCAAATTATTTTATATTTTATTTTAATGACATCATTTAATCAATTTCAAAATATAATACAAACTTTCATGTTTAATGTTAAAGTATTATTGTCAATAATTTCATTTTGATTAAGGTGGAGTTGTTGACAAGAAAAATAATTTAATGTTGCCGAGGAACTTGTACAAGATTGTATTTAAAAATTTTGCATAAAGTAAATCTAGAATATCAAGATAATGTAGGTAGACATTAAAGTCATTTGGCTTGTCATAAATTTTATTGCTATTTATAGAAATAAACAAATAACATTACATTATGTAACTATAGTTGCTGAGACAACATAATTTTATTTACTGTAATAAATATGTGAACTGTTTTTATAATTATTTCCTATATTGTTTGTAGAATCTCATGAAATTCAGGCCAACCGGTAAGTCAAATAGATCCAGTATTTAAATCTTTATTACATGAATAAATAACTAAACTAATAAAATTTAATGATTTAAAAGTGTGAATTGTAGTGTAGGTAGCAGACAAAATGCAAATACATCAACCATGACCTATGTCTTTTAATCCACCCACTTTAGTGACAGTGGAATTCACACATTCTATACTTTTTCACTTTTTTATGGTGCCAATAATATCTTGTTTATTTATTGTTTGTTTAAAGCAACTAATTAAAAAACTGGTGTTGTAATGAAATATTTTTTGAACAATGCAATTTGTGTGTATGTAAGAATGTAATGTTCATCATTATTGGCTAATACATAAGTCTTTAAATCCTTGGTTACAGTTTTCAAATGCAACAGGTGTTTGTTGTATAAATATTGCACTGAATGTTCTATGTTAAAAATAAAATATAGATAATAAATTCATAATTTTTTTAATCACATCTAGAAATATATATGTAAATATAAAATTAATCAAAATTAATAATTGCAAATTTATTGTTATATCACAGTAAATTAAGTTAAAGATAACAGTTTTTTTTTTATAAACTTGGTAATTATTTAAGAAAGATAAATAAAATATAATTCAATATTTAAGAGATTGTTAATTAGCTTGTGAGGGTAGTTTTGAATTTTGCCAACTGTTCTAGAACATTTCATGGTGCTACATACCTTAACTGTGATAATAATATCAAATATATCATGCTAGCAAACATATTCCTCAGAGACCTTCGCGGCGATGATTCAACGCAAATAGAAAATCATATATGACCTCATGATTAGCATTTAAGTACACAATATCTATACACAGTAGGTAGGTAGTATATTTTATTGCAACATGCAGTGGCACTTTCTCACAATTTTATCGTCCGCTCATCACGATAGGTTTAAAATACCGTGCTATTTAGCTGCCTAATAAATCAAATGCATTTTTACCAGAGGTAGGCTGGAATATCTGAGTCACTTTTCACACTCTAATTAACATACCCACTAGTAATAATTACAAGTCGAGGAAACAACCCAAATCGTTTCAAACGATGCACGAAACAATCGTAACTAAGTGAAATTAATATCGCAATGAGCTCTAAATTATATTCATTACTTCCATACTATATAGAAACAGCTATTATTTATACTTATGTGCGGGTACTTTAAAAAACATGTGTAATGAGTGTATCGATGTAAAATTACTCTTTTACACGCTTTCTAACGCGTAACAATAAAATTTTCACCGGAAAATAAATAAATGAGTGAAATAAACTATTGTTATTCCATTATTTTGAACAACAAATAAGAAACTTACTGGTATCCGCGGCCGTCGGCGTACCGTCTCCGTTCTGCATTGTGATTATTTACCGCAATCAGGAGATTTCTTCAACGTATTTCGATGATCTACACGAAAATCATCAAAATTACTTGGAAAATAGATTCTTTCGCTGGACGGAACCGTCACACACAAAAATAGAACGCGAATAAAAAACAAATGCCACCAACATAGCGGCACAAAACGGTATAGAGCTGTGAAAGTATTCATAAAAGGTTCCTTTCATTTTGTTCATGGTTTGTAAATTATAGTCTTTTTTTTATTTTGTACTTAACTTTCAAATACTGTTATATATGTAATAAAAATGGGTAAGATCCAATGCTTTATTATAATATACTATTTCCACAATCTTTTAGTTTATTTAAAAACGATGCATTACTTACGGAGTTTATAAAATATATCGACTAACTATTAGACTATTTTGCTAATCTTTTTCATGTGTACCAACATTATAAAATAAATAAGCTTGTTCTCATTTACAAAAATAAACAACAAAACGTATTCTAATTTTAGATTGTGTATCCGAACTGTGAAAAATGGCGCGAAACTTTAGAAGATTTTCCAAATCGACAGGGTTCAGCGACCTTGCTATTTTATTTCCCACACGTTGTGACGATGCCAGTTTCTTAGATATCTTATTTAACAGGTAAATGTTTGGACTATGGCTTCTTATTAATCTTATTTCGCAACAAAGTACCTAATTCTTTACGATTATGTAGTTGTAGCTAGGTAAGTAGGTAGTTTATTAATCGCATCTCGATATATGACAATTTGTTAATAATATTATCGTCATGCTTTTACATTATTTTAATAGAAACTTTCCCGCCATTACACCTACCACTACAACTCCTGTAAGCCAGGATCAGCAGTGGCACGCATTTTGATACCGAGAGATGAAGCTCAGCGAGTTTCAGGTAACACTAATTTATCTTTATCCTGTAACGAAATTATTCAAATAGAAAGATAGGGAGAAATTG
>NW_023592072.1:0-23432 GCF_014839805.1 Manduca sexta | reverse complement strand
AAGGCGAGTGCGCTCTTGTAGATATCGGACATCTTGGCGTGCAGGTCGAGGGCGGGGGCGCAGGCGCAGGCAGTGGCGGCGGCGGGGGCGCACGCGTCGGCGCCGCCTGCTTGCGCCGCTTGCGCCCCGGGCTGCCGCCGCCGCTCTCCAGCTCCACCTCGCGCTTCACCGCCGGCGCCACCGACATCGCGTCACCGCCGCATCTGAAACGCACAACACAGAACATTATTAATTATTTCGCAGTCTATAAAATTTGTAGCCTAACGAAACACATCATCGTAAGTGACATAGCATCGATAATTTCAGGCATTTATTAACTTTATAGAATCTAAACTTCAGTAGCAATGTAACAATCCCATGTGCGGAGTTTAGAAATCAATCACTATTATATGGTATTTCCAAAAAAACACTGTATAACATGATTACTAACTGTGGTTTTAGCTACAGCGTTTGAGAGACCGCCAACTTCACAATGATTTTTTTCCCCGAACCGGAATTGAAACCCGAGACCTCAGCGCGTTAATCGTAGTCATAGTGCTTACGCCACAGGCAAAACATATTCGAGAAAATATGACAAGCGTCACGCGTCGCCTAGCGCAGTCGCACTGTCTACCGCGCGGTTTAAATCATGTCTTAGTTACAATTACCGACGAATGCAGCATATTCATATTGATGTGTGTAAAGTTAGTAAACAAAACTAAATATAAGCTTGTAATATTATGTATTCTTCTTTCAGTAACTTTTAAAATATATTTTTTATTGCTTTGAATGACGAGCCGAGCTTACCGTTCGCCTGATGGTAAGCGATACGATCGTTCATAAACAGTAGAAACACCATCCAACACCTTGAAATACAAAGCATTGTTTGGTATTCTACTGCGCTCACCATCCAGAGACATGAGATGTTAAGTCTTATTATGTCCAGTCGTTACACTGGCTACAATATAATAATAATATTTTTTTAAGAGTCTAATTCTCTTGATATTTTAATTACGTAATTTTATTTCAACTAATTATAAATATGAACGAATAATTGAAACAACATGACATAAAGGAAAACCAATTGGATTAATGTGGTTAATAATTAAAGAGAGTAAATCTAAAATATTGTTTACGTGAATTACATATGTAAGATAAACAATGAGGTAAGACATATTTAAAACAATTATAATTTCGTCATAAAAAGTAGCCTATGGCCTTGGATCTCAAATTATCATTATACTAAATTTCATAAAAATCGGATTTACAAAAGCAATAACACTGCATTCAGCTTATTCATTTTGATAACATTTGGATTTATAAAAAAAGGTACGGAATATTTTAGTCTGTGTCATGTTTGATATTTTTAATAAAAACTTTATTAGGATTAGTGTAGTGTAAACAACTAAAATCTAATATGATTCCAATAAGAATCGTATTAATTAAAAGTTATAATAATGCGAAAAATAGACTTATAACATTAAAATGTATTAATACATAATATGCATCCTTATATACCTAACTATATTTGTGAGATATATTCATATATCACTACACTACACTACATTTTAATTACATTAGTATCTATAACATAAAGCAATAATTTTTTATATTACATTTACTTTTAAATTAGTCTCTCTCATCCCTAGTTATTGTTTCATATTTAATGTACACGGTAAATCTACCATTTTATTATATGTAAAGATAACTATTTTTTTTAAATTTTAAAAAGTTATCACATAGAATATTTAAAAAAAGACGATTTGAAGTCATCATCCAAAATTAAGTATAATAAGTCCCGAAAACCACGTATAAATATTACAGTTTTTTGTATTTAATTTTAAAATATAATGGACTAGCTTTTGCTCGCGACTTCGCCCGCGTGAAGGAGTTTGGCGGGATATTGTTTTTCCGACTTACTTACACAAACCAAATTACACAAAATCATTATAAATGTTAGCCTATGTGTTTTTCCGATGTATAACCAATATTACTGTAAAGTTTCATTCAAATCCGATCAGTAGTTTTTTCGTGAAAGAGAAACAAACATATACATCCATCCTCACAAACTTTCGCATTTATATTAGTAAGATACGCTACCTTCGGCTGAGGTCCAAAGTACCGTCATTCATCACTTTCGAGTCCGCGGTATCATCACTGGTCAAAAGAGTCATTTACACATGTCAAAACACAACTCTTTCTGTGTTTCACAATATTTTTTATAAAAACATTTTTAAACAATTCAAAAAAAGAACTTCACTTTTTTCATATTTTGCACGCATGATAACCAAAAGGTATATCTCAAGATTACGTTTTTTCAAGTTCAATCATGAGCAATATTGTCGGCACGTGCTCGCGGTGCGCGTGCGCTCAAAACTGTCGTTTTACGTAAAAACGGTGCACATTTCTTTTTTGGGGTAGAAAATAGCAAAATCGTTTACCCCACCCGTCATCCCCTGACCGAGTCGATTATTTGACGGGGACCGGTGCATTACGTTTTAGGGACGGTTTACATGGACAGCGGTTTCAATGAATATGTTTAATTTTAATGAATCATATTTTTATTATGTTTCAATATTATAATATAAAGATTAACCATATAATGCAGTCGATTATAAACATATATTGTGAATCTTTATTCTAGCAATTTCTAAGATACGGCCTAAATTTCTGATATACTTTTTAAAAATACTGTATTTTTTAATTTAAACAGAACACTCAACATATTTTTCACTTTTAAAAATTTAAGATGGTAATTTTTAAATAAAATCTAAGTACATTAACTAACTAATACTATTCATCCATATTATTTGATTTGAAAATTTTAAGACGGTAATTCCAAATAAAATTCTCTATGCATTTGCTACCTAATACTGTTTATCTTCAATCTTCATACCTAACATATCAAGTCTACCTAATGAATTATTACATCCGTGGTCAAGATTTAGACAATAAAACTAACTATTTTCATCGAAAATAATCCCACACTTATTCCACAAATATGCCATGTGACCCAACCCCAACAGCAAACAATACGACACCGCTTTCCGAAAATTTGGAAACACTATCAGAAGGGCGGTTCTTTGTAAACATATTCCGTCTCATATTGTACACCCGTCCCGCTCTATATAGCCGTCTCACTCCTCAATTTCATTCCCATAATCATGATTGTGAGTTATGACGTAATAAATTTAAGTTCCGAAGATGCTATGAATTTCTTTTAGGGGTCAAGTAGGAAATAATATATCCATTAGCTTAAAACACCGTGAAATTCCGCCGACATTGTGGCACCTTTTTTAATTTTTCTATTTACTAAGATCAACTTGTTTTGTACTTTAGTGATATTATTCTGTAGGTTTGAATTGCGTAAACCGATTTTAGATGATAATTTCATCAAATTTTTTGTGTGTTTTAAGTTGTCAAAATCTAATATACATTATTTTTTAAAAGCCACCAGGGTTTTTATCACAGTAGAAATAATTATAATAAATATAAAAATCAAACGATAAATCTTAATATCTTTGTGTCCAATTATAAGATTACACCATTTTAAAACTTAGAGCTTTTATAATTACATTTCCATACCAGAGTAAAAATATAAACAAACCAAATGTCTTACGGAACCTATACACTTACCTCAAACTCGCACGTACCCGGTATTCTAAGAGCGAAAAAATTATGAACAAAGTTCAAACAAGTATTATTATTTGGTATAAACAACCGTAGGGCTGTTGAGTTTTTATACTTCTAATATATATTTTCCATGCCAAACTGAAAAGTTTTATATTAAAAACTGGAAAAACAAGTTTAATTACTTGGCGGGAAGTACTTGCGCCCGTAGGCCGGCGGACATCAATTTTATTAAAGTGTTATTGTAATTTAAGACCGTTTTATTTTTGATACACGATGGTTCAAATTTCGAATTGTTTAAAACGTTCTAATTTCAAACGTTTCTTTGCAACGCGCGACTCTAGCATACATTGTGTACACCCTCTAATAAATGTAAATTAAAATAAAAGAACTGGCCAAACGCCCTTGAAGCGCACAAATTGACATTAATTTGACTTCATTAGTTATCAAGGACTTTACAAAGGAGTCTAGCATGAATAAACCTAGCATGACTAACATGATACATTGAACAATCTTATAGAAAACTGACTTAAAGTTCATCATCATCGTAATCATTATAATAATTCACTTCTCACAGCTCCGCAAGTTGAGAACCTCTGGAAATTGTTCTTACTTTTATTAATCACGATTTTTCAGTTTTCATTAGCTACAGAGAGTCCACTGCTGAACATAAGCTTAGCCTTAAAAATAAAAAAAAATAATTTAAACGCGATATTTTAACAAAAAATAAATTATACCAAAATTTAGGACAAATATACTATTAACGAGCGTATAGCTTTACAATTCAGGGCAAGGGCAGTGACGTTTACTCTCCGCACTTATAACCAAGCGAGTAACTTGCTCGTCTCTATTCCGATGTGTAGAAAGATATTTGACCCTCTTACTCGATATTAGCAGTGGCGAAAGGTTAAATTTTCTAAAAGAGAACCCGACACATATAGATACTAATACGCATGAATGCGGTCTGCAAATCGCTCTAATGCAAACAGTTTTAAGATTATATAGAGTGGGCATCGGGAACATTGTCATACAAAAATGTTGCGCTCATGCGATGGTTACGCAATCTTCCGTGAAATAGCAAAACATCAATATAAAATATTGTATATTTTTTCCATATCATGATTTGCACGTTTTTAATGCAAATATTAGCATAATTTTAATAAACATATTATTTTTGTATTAGTATCTAAGGACGCTGTGACATCTTGCCATACGGGCATTTCAAATAATAATAATAATATCAGCCCTGTATTATATACTTGCCCACTGCTGAGCACGGGCCTCCTCTACTACTGAGAGGGATTAGGCCTTAGTCCACCACGCTGGCCTAGTGCGGATTGGTAGACTACACACACCATCGAAATTCCTTTAGAGAACTTCTCAGGTGTGCAGGTTTCCTCACGATGTTTTCCTTCACCGTTAAAGCGAACGATAAATTCACAAAAAATTTCAAATAAGACAGCGACTTATTACCGATTGGTAATAACTTTTGCAACAAAACATGGGCCTTGATGCCGACAGGAATCGTTATATACTTAGATCCTTCGCCACTAATGCCTACTAAAAACAAAACTATCTTAATTGTATTAATTTCTCGTAATTGATTATAAATGTTCCTACATAGGTGTTATTGGTAGCCAATATTTCGTCGTTAAATTACACTTTATTGGTTTTACGACTGGCGTGACGTCACTACAACACTTGCAACTAGATTAATATTTCGATGTTAGTTATGCAATTTAAATAATCCCGTTTATCATGATAATTATTACTACTGGATGGATATTAAGGTTATGTTAGGAACTCTGTTGGTTTCATGGTAAGAGAATAAAAATAAACAAACGAAAACAAAATGGAAGTAAGGAAGTAAGCTCTGTTATTCTTTCAACATCATGATGCAATACAGTAACAAAATATCTTTCAAAAAGGATATAAAATACTTACTACATTTATAAATCTTGCACATGTTCAAAATAATTATAATAACATATAAAATACGCCAGCGTGGTGGACTAAGGCCTAATCCCTCTCAGTACTAGAGGAGGGCCTGTGCCCAACAACAGTGGGACAGTATAAAATACAGGGCTGATATTATTATATTATATTATAAAATACGTATATTTTAAACAACATTCAAAACTAAACGAACATACATTCAATATTCATTCAGAATTATTTTTTTCAGCCAAGTGTTATATTTTTACGAGTCAGTCGTTAACTTTGAAATATCGGTCGCGAGGGTGTTACAGGGTGCGGCGGGGGGCGGCGGGGTGGCAGGGGCGGTCGGTTGGCAAATAAAATAAAAATAAAGGCCGATTACAGCCGACATTTTATAATGGATGGTGGAATGACACGCGGGCGCCGCCGCGGCGCGCGCCCTGTATAGCCCGCTTCCAAATGTCAATGGATTGTTGCTTATAAAATATTTCGAGTGGCTTTCAAAGGCCTAATGTTATGACCTTCGATATGCTTTTAAATGTATGTAGGGAATGGAGTTTGCTGGTAGTTGGTATATGTATGAGAATGTACGACTAATTAAATGAGATGAAACAGAAAATACGAGAAAAAATTAGACATGTACGAATGAGTAGAATTTACAAAAAAAAACCTATTAATATTATAAACAGAAAATATATGATGTATGTTTTTTAATACTTACACTAAGAAACTACTCAACCGATGTTAAAAAATTCTTTCACTGATAAAAGTTACATTACTCTTGAGAGCTATAGTCTATTTTTATCCCGGTAGGTAACAGCGAGCAAATGCTAGTTAAAATAATTTCTTTTATATTTGTGTTATTGTTTTGTAAGACTAGGCGAATCATCATCAGCCACAGGCTCCACTGCTGAACATAGGCGTCCCCCACAATTTCCAAACCGACCTTTTAGTATGAATTGATTTAAACATTTCATAAAATAAAAATCCAATATACACATTTTAACCTAATAATAATGCGCCATCAATTTTAGCATTATCTCGTCATCTTATCGACATCCGTACCATATCAAAATATTCATACTACGATATAACATGTTAACTTTTTTTTTATTGCTGTGTGTGACGAGACGAGCTTGCCGTTCGCCTGATGGTAAGCGATACGACTGCGCATAAACAGTAAAAACACCATCCAACTTCTACAAAATATAGTTTGGTATTCCACTGCGCTCACCATCCTGAGACGTGAGATGATAAGTGTCATTATGTCCAGTAGTTACACTGGCTACAATGTCCTTCAAACCGGAACACAACAGTGACTACACACTGTTGCTTGGCGGCAGAAATAGACATTGCGGTGGTATCTTCCCAGACGGACTCTTACATATGAGAGACCTACCTACAGTAACGTCTATCCTATGCAACGAAATAGTTGAAAAAAAAAGTAAAAAATCTCAGTATTTTGGAAATACTGTTAGTTTTCCTCCTCAAAGATGCTGATGGAGTTACCACAAACAAATGTATCTGACGTCCTAAAAAAACATCTCCGGTAAACACCAGCTTGGTTTTGCCTCTGGCAATGCTTTAGTCCATGAGCAGCAGATTCTGAACAGCGGACCGCACTCTCGTTTGCCTACTAAGGGGTTGTCCATTAATCAGACGAGGTTCAAAAGGGGGGTAGGAGTTAGGAAATAAAATCACTAAATATCACAAGCATTGGTAATGAGGTATCACGTGTATTCAGTTTTCGTTGATCATGCGATTTAATCTAAAAATTTCAATATATGTACCAAAAAAAGTAGACTTGATTTTGGGTAGGGGGGAGGATAGTCTAAAACCTTACCACATATTTAAAGGGGTTAAAAAGTCACTAAAAACATTATGTTATTAATGGACGAACCCGAAGGCAATAAAAAAATAAAAATATGTCAACTCCACACTCGTCGTTGTCCGTGTGATATGGCGACCGCGGCCAGGGCGGGAGTCGAACCCGCATGCGCCAGGTGCTTCTCACAGCTTTATAATTTTATAATTGACAGTTGTGACCGATGGTTGAGTATTTTTATCCAATTTCGATTGAAAGGGTGTTTGTTATCTAGAGTGTTTAGTGGTCATTATCGGGTGTGCGATTCTGACGAATTTTCCTTCATTATTTGGCCCTTATATATTTTGATTTTGCGTACATGTCGAATTGTTTCTAATATACTGAAATCTTTAGTCCGTTCTTTTTAAGTATATATTGAGAGACTGCTGTTTGGATATCATGAGTATTATTATAATATATGCTTGTCTATTGAAAATGTATTGCAGTTTCTTTAATTTTAATTTGAGTGAGATGCCATTGCAACAGACTACGCAAAGGGAAGATGTTTTTAATTCGATGTGTATTTTTTTAATGTTTTGAATTATAATAAGCATCGATTTTAAAAGCTAAGAAGTTCATTTCGCTCGTTTCGAGAGACGTTACACGGAAAATCTTTTATAATGCTCAATATATTAATAATAATGTACAATCAGCCTCATAACTAACTGATTAAATTATCATCAGGTAAGAACACAACAGTAAAATCGATTTGAAGTTTACAATTTGTTCAGCTACTTATATGGCTGACTGCATCAAACTGTATCTAAAATATTTGCCACTAAGAATAGACAAACTATAATGCCTAGAGATCCAAGATACAAGACACTTGCACAAAGCTGACAAACTTGATCATACTAGTGAATCGTAGATTTTTTTATATGTATCTTGCCCACAACGCGGTGCTCAAGTTGTTTGCCGGCTCAATTTGTCGCTCTTTAATTACTGCGGTGGTATATGTATGCATATATAATATTAGCCCTGTAGTATAATACTATCCCACTGTGAGGCACGGGCCTCCTCTACTACTGAGAGGGATTAGGCCTTAGTCTGTAGATATGTGTTAGACTCGAGTGTAGCGGGTAGAAGTAATAGAAGTAAAGTCCACACGTAAAGAGAGTTTATTTGTACAGAGTAAGAGTACAATTCACACAAGAGTAGAATAAACACACACTACAAGAAAGAAGGAGAGAAAATAAAGAGAAAGTCTACAGCGAAACGAAACGAACAAAATACTATGAACGGTTAAATAATAACAAGCGTAAGCGACAGCGAGAGCGTGAGCGATCCGCGCTGCATGCGTCGGCTGACTGACTGCGGTCGGACCGGGGCTACGTGACAGGCGGAGCGTACGCGTCCCGCTCCGACCGGTTCATGTGACGTAGGGCATTGTTAGCTGACCGCTATATATATCGAATGTTGTACCATTTGTACATTGAAATGTTATTTTACAATTTTTATTTTAATGATAATAGTTTAGTATATTTTATGTTTATTAATTTAAGTTTAGTTTTACAATAGTATTTAGGTTTAAACAGATTGATTATTAGTTTTAAGTTTATTTTATTAATTTATAATTTTGTTTATAAAACTGATGTTTTGTGCGGATAATGCCGCCACATCACCCCCGAGAGACCGTCCTACGGGCGATAATAGTTTGGTAGGCGTACAGATCGGCCTGACCTGGTTCTCGTGACGCACGGCTTCTCGGTGTCAAGGTCACTGGGAGTCTGTAGTGGTTGGGATGTGTCTAGTGGCCTGTTTGGTGTATGTTTGTTTGTGTGTGTGTCTGTATGTGTGTTGGCTGCGTATGGGTCACGCAGTATGTAGGCCGGCTTAACGCGGTCTATGGATACTGTGACCGACTTACCATTCAGGAGAATAGTGATCACCTTATCGCTTCTCTTAAGTACCTGATGAGGACCAGTATAAGCAGGTTGAAGGCGACCGCGATTGATTTCCTCCCTAAGAAAGACATGCGATGCCGTCGCTAGATCTTTAAACACAAAGACACTACGATTACCGTGACGTGATGCTTGCGTCGGCCGAATTTTACTCGCAAACGACCGAATTCTAGATAGATAATCCGTCACGTCACTGGTGTTGTCAGGTTGGGAGTGGAAGAATTCTCCCGGTAACCTAAGTGGCTCGCCGTAAACGAGCTCCGCAGAAGAAGCTTGTAAGTCTTCTTTATACGCCGACCGGACGCCTAGAAGAACTAGTGGGAGGGATTCAACCCAATTGTCATTGCCGTGGCAAGTAATGGCAGTTTTCAATTGCCTGTGGAACCTCTCCACTAACCCGTTGCATGCAGGATGATATGCCGTCGTGGTCCTGTGCCGGAAACCAACCAGGTCTGACAGACGTTTAAACAGCGCAGATTCAAACTGCATGCCACGGTCAGTAACAATATTCATAGGGCATCCGAAACGCGCTATCCACCCATTTACTAATGCATTGGCAACGGTCTCGGCTGTAATGTCACGCAGTGGCATAACCTCAGGCCAACGAGTAAACCTATCGACGGCAGTGAGGCAATACCGATATCCATGAGACAGTGGTAAAGGACCGACTAGGTCTATATGGATGTGCGCGAACCTTGACCCTGGCAATTTAAAGGTGCCGACGGGTGACGAAACGTGGCGAGATATCTTGGCTTTTTGACAAGCCAGACAAGCTTGCGTCCAAGTTCTACAGTCCTTCCTTACGCCAGGCCAAACAAACCTCTCAGCCACAAGTCTGGCTGATGCTTTGGCTCCTGGATGACTAAGGGAATGCAGGCTCTTGAAGACACTGTGGCGCAACTCCTGAGGGACATATGGCCGGGGAGTGCTGGTGCTCACATCGCAGAACAGTTCAGCGTCCAAACCCGGTACCTTGACTTTTCCAGCCGTAAGGATGTGTTACTATCCAGTAATTGCCTCAATTCGGAATCTGTTTGTTGCAGTATTACCAAGCGGTTTAAGTCAACCGGCTGAGCAATTTCGTCAATTCTGGATAGTGTATCTGCAACCACATTATCCTTACCGGATATGTGTCTGATATCCGTGGTAAATTGGGATATAAAGTCCAGGTGCCTGAACTGTCTGGGTGAGCAGTTCTCCTTGCGGGCGTGGAAAGCATAACAGAGTGGTTTGTGGTCTGTATATACCACAAAGTCCCTAGCCTCGACCATATGCCTGAAGTGTTTGATGGCTTCATAAATTGCCAGCAGTTCCCTATCATAAGGTGAATATTTTTGTTGGGAAGGACTGAGCTTTTTGGAGAAGAACGCAAGTGGTTGCCAAGAGTTATCTTCTCCCAACTGTTGCAACGCTGCTCCTATTGCCGTATCAGAAGCATCCGTGACTAGCCCTAATTTGAATTGGCTATTAGGATGGGCCAACAAGGCAGCCTTACATAGGCCCTCTTTGCTGGCTTCAAAGCCTCCTGCTCAACCTCAGTGAACGTGACGGGTTGCGAACCTTTTACGGTACCCTGAAGTAACGCATTTAGGGGGGAGCTTGTTGTTGGGCAGCGTTTGGGATAAATCTGCGGTAAAAGTTTAGCATACCTAAATATCTCCTCAGCTCTCTTGCGGTCTTCGGGACTGGGAAGTTTTGGATGGCCTCAACCTTAGAGGGAAGCGGTGTGGTACCTTCAGCGGTAATATGGTACCCTAAAAACTTTACCTCTGGAACACCAAAAATACATTTTTGAGGGTATTTATAACCATGCCGTAGTCCTTTAGTCTCGTGAAGACTTCTCGTAGGTGACGCTTGTGGGTTTCCTCATCGCTAGAGAAAACTAAAAAGTCATCTAAGTATGCGTAACAAAAATCCAGCCCACGCAGCATCTCGTCTACAAATCGTTGGAAGGTTTGAGCAGCATTCCGAAGACCAAAAGTCATAAATAGGAATTCAAAGAGTCCAAATGGTGTTGCTATTGCGGTCTTTGGAATGTCTGCAGGGTTCAATGGGATCTGATTATAGGCCTTTACGAGATCTATGGTGGAAAAAATTTTACACCCAGAAAGACTATAGGCGAAGTCATGTATGTGGCGGATAGGGTACTTGTCCGGAATGGTCCGTGCGTTAAGCATCCTATAGTCGCCACATGGACGCCATCCGCTGTTCTTCTTAGGGGCTAAATGCAATGGAGAAGACCAAGGTGAGTCGGAAGGTCTGGCTATGCCGATTTGGAGCATAGTAGCAAACTCTTCCTTGGCGATCTTTAATTTATCTGGGGCCAGCCTACGTGGAGTACATGTTACTGGGGGACCCGGTGTGGTGCGAATAAAATGTAAAGTGTTATGTTTGGGCAAGTGATGTGTGCCGGATGGGCGAGTGATGTTGGGAAATTCCTTTAATATATCGTGATATACAGACTCACCAGTGATTACCTTTACCGAGGGAACGATGTCAGGTGAGCACGCAGGTGAAGCCACTGCAACAAGACTAGTCGTGTTATCGATTAGTCGTTTGTTACGACAATCTACCATGAGGTTAAAATGGCATAAAAATCAACGCCTATTATCGCCCTCGTAACGTCCGCAATAATAAATCTCCAGACAAAGTCACGACGCAGCCCTAGGTTTAAATTAAAGTTAATATACCCGTACGTTTTAATTCTGCTGCCGTTAGCGGCACACAAGTCGAAATCCGTTTCAGGGAGGCGTCGAGCCCTAATTCTGGAGACCGGGAACACACATAAATCACTCCCCGTATCTACTAAAAATTGCACTTTAGTCCTAGAGTCCTTAACAAACAGGCGACCAGTACTTGGGCAATCGTTCGTCGCCATTATCGATCGCCCGGCACTTTTCCCGCGAAGTCGCACGGTTTAATGCACCGTCTGGCTTTATCGCCGAACTTCTGGTGATACCAACATTGGGGGTACCGGCGGTAGTTGGACTGCGACCTAGTCCCGGAGCGTGGACGACGAGTCTGGGAACGTGCCCTCTGTGTCGGACGGGATCTCCTAACCTCGGCAGCCAGCATACGGACCTCGTCCGTCAGCATTGCAATTTTCTTGTCCATGACTGCCACATCGTTGTTGTCGGCCGGTACTTGACTCGATGTCGATGCAACTTGCATGTTGGGGGTAACCACATCATGGATTCGGTCTGCCAAGTCTGCTAACTCCTCCAGTGACGCCTTCGGTTGAGACGCGATTATAGACTGGGTAGTTTGTGGTAGACGGCTCGTCCATATTGACCTAAGGAAGTCATCAGGTACTCCTGGTCCCGCAAGGTTTTGCAGGTGACGGGCGAACTGCGATGGCTTCCTATCCCCGAGTTCTTCGTGACTAAGAAGCTGCTTAATCTTCTTGTCCCGGGAATCCGACAATCGTCTGATTAGCTCTATCTTAAGCTTGTCGTATTTGCCAGCGGCTGGTGGTGTAGAAATGACGTCTTCGACTTCCACGGCATATTGCGGATCCAACTGGCTGATCGTGTGATAATATTTTGTCGTATCACTGGTGATATTAGATAGCGCGAACTGTGCTTCCAGCTGAGCGAACCATAATGCTGGTTTCTCGGGGTAGAATGGGGGTACCCGTATACCCACGCGGCATGACTCAGCGCATTTGGTGCCACAATCTTGCTTATCTTCGCTTGCCATTGCTGCGACTCTTCTTGCTGAACGGCTCGGGGTCACCACTTTGTAGATATGTGTTAGACTCGAGTGTAGCGGGTAGAAGTAATAGAAGTAAAGTCCACACGTAAAGAGAGTTTATTTGTACAGAGTAAGAGTACAATTCACACAAGAGTAGAATAAACACACACTACAAGAAAGAAGGAGAGAAAATAAAGAGAAAGTCTACAGCGAAACGAAACGAACAAAATACTATGAACGGTTAAATAATAACAAGCGTAAGCGACAGCGAGAGCGTGAGCGATCCGCGCCGCATGCGTCGGCTGACTGACTGCGGTCGGCCGGGGGCTACGTGACAGGCGGAGCGTACGCGTCCCGCTCCGACCGGTTCATGTGACGTAGGGCATTGTTAGCTGACCGCTATATATATCGAATGTTGTACCATTTGTACATTGAAATGTTATTTTACAATTTTTATTTTAATGATAATAGTTTAGTATATTTTATGTTTATTAATTTAAGTTTAGTTTTACAATAGTATTTAGGTTTAAACAGATTGATTATTAGTTTTAAGTTTATTTTATTAATTTATAATTTTGTTTATAAAACTGATGTTTTGTGCGGATAATGCCGCCACATCACCCCCGAGAGACCGTCCTACGGGCGATAATAGTTTGGTAGGCGTACAGATCGGCCTGACCTGGTTCTCGTGACGCACGGCTTCTCGGTGTCAAGGTCACTGGGAGTCTGTAGTGGTTGGGATGTGTCTAGTGGCGTGTTTGGTGTATGTTTGTTTGTGTGTGTGTCTGTATGTGTGTTGGCTGCGTATGGGTCACGCAGTATGTAGGCCGGCTTAACGCGGTCTATGGATACTGTGACCGACTTACCATTCAGGAGAATAGTGATCACCTTATCGCTTCTCTTAAGTACCTGATGAGGACCAGTATAAGCAGGTTGAAGGCGACCGCGATTGATTTCCTCCCCTAAGAAAGACATGCGATGCCGTCGCTAGATCTTTAAACACAAAGACACTACGATTACCGTGACGTGATGCTTGCGTCGGCCGAATTTTACTCGCAAACGACCGAATTCTAGATAGATAATCCGTCACGTCACTGGTGTTGTCAGGTTGGGAGTGGAAGAATTCTCCCGGTAACCTAAGTGGCTCGCCGTAAACGAGCTCCGCAGAAGAAGCTTGTAAGTCTTCTTTATACGCCGACCGGACGCCTAGAAGAACTAGTGGGAGGGATTCAACCCAATTGTCATTGCCGTGGCAAGTAATGGCAGTTTTCAATTGCCTGTGGAACCTCTCCACTAACCCGTTGCATGCAGGATGATATGCCGTCGTGGTCCTGTGCCGGAAACCAACCAGGTCTGACAGACGTTTAAACAGCGCAGATTCAAACTGCATGCCACGGTCAGTAACAATATTCATAGGGCATCCGAAACGCGCTATCCACCCATTTACTAATGCATTGGCAACGGTCTCGGCTGTAATGTCACGCAGTGGCATAACCTCAGGCCAACGAGTAAACCTATCGACGGCAGTGAGGCAATACCGATATCCATGAGACAGTGGTAAAGGACCGACTAGGTCTATATGGATGTGCGCGAACCTTGACCCTGGCAATTTAAAGGTGCCGACGGGTGACGAAACGTGGCGAGATATCTTGGCTTTTGGACAAGCCAGACAAGCTTGCGTCCAAGTTCTACAGTCCTTCCTTACGCCAGGCCAAACAAACCTCTCAGCCACAAGTCTGGCTGATGCTTTGGCTCCTGGATGACTAAGGGAATGCAGGCTCTTGAAGACACTGTGGCGCAACTCCTGAGGGACATATGGCCGGGGAGTGCTGGTGCTCACATCGCAGAACAGTTCAGCGTCCAAACCCGGTACCTTGACTTTTCCAGCCGTAAGGATGTGTTACTATCCAGTAATTGCCTCAATTCGGAATCTGTTTGTTGCAGTATTACCAAGCGGTTTAAGTCAACCGGCTGAGCAATTTCGTCAATTCTGGATAGTGTATCTGCAACCACATTATCCTTACCGGATATGTGTCTGATATCCGTGGTAAATTGGGATATAAAGTCCAGGTGCCTGAACTGTCTGGGTGAGCAGTTCTCCTTGCGGGCGTGGAAAGCATAACAGAGTGGTTTGTGGTCTGTATATACCACAAAGTCCCTAGCCTCGACCATATGCCTGAAGTGTTTGATGGCTTCATAAATTGCCAGCAGTTCCCTATCATAAGGTGAATATTTTTGTTGGGAAGGACTGAGCTTTTGGAGAAGAACGCAAGTGGTTGCCAAGAGTTATCTTCTCCCAACTGTTGCAACGCTGCTCCTATTGCCGTATCAGAAGCATCCGTGACTAGCCCTAATTTGAATTGGCTATTAGGATGGGCCAACAAGGCAGCCTTACATAGGCCCTCTTTGCTGGCTTCAAAAGCCTCCCTGCTCAACCTCAGTGAACGTGACGGGTTGCGAACCTTTTACGGTACCCTGAAGTAACGCATTTAGGGGGAGCTTGTTGTTGGGCAGCGTTTGGGATAAATCTGCGGTAAAAGTTTAGCATACCTAAATATCTCCTCAGCTCTCTTGCGGTCTTCGGGACTGGGAAGTTTTGGATGGCCTCAACCTTAGAGGGAAGCGGTGTGGTACCTTCAGCGGTAATATGGTACCCTAAAAACTTTACCTCTGGAACACCAAAAATACATTTTGAGGTATTTATAACCATGCCGTAGTCCTTTAGTCTCGTGAAGACTTCTCGTAGGTGACGCTTGTGGGTTTCCTCATCGCTAGAGAAAACTAAAAAGTCATCTAAGTATGCGTAACAAAAATCCAGCCCACGCAGCATCTCGTCTACAAATCGTTGGAAGGTTTGAGCAGCATTCCGAAGACCAAAAGTCATAAATAGGAATTCAAAGAGTCCAAATGGTGTTGCTATTGCGGTCTTTGGAATGTCTGCAGGGTTCAATGGGATCTGATTATAGGCCTTTACGAGATCTATGGTGGAAAAAATTTTACACCCAGAAAGACTATAGGCGAAGTCATGTATGTGGCGGATAGGGTACTTGTCCGGAATGGTCCGTGCGTTAAGCATCCTATAGTCGCCACATGGACGCCATCCGCTGTTCTTCTTAGGGGCTAAATGCAATGGAGAAGACCAAGGTGAGTCGGAAGGTCTGGCTATGCCGATTTGGAGCATAGTAGCAAACTCTTCCTTGGCGATCTTTAATTTATCTGGGGCCAGCCTACGTGGAGTACATGTTACTGGGGGACCCGGTGTGGTGCGAATAAAATGTAAAGTGTTATGTTTGGGCAAGTGATGTGTGCCGGATGGGCGAGTGATGTTGGGAAATTCCTTTAATATATCGTGATATACAGACTCACCAGTGATTACCTTTACCGAGGGAACGATGTCAGGTGAGCACGCAGGTGAAGCCACTGCAACAAGACTAGTCGTGTTATCGATTAGTCGTTTGTTACGACAATCTACCATGAGGTTAAAATGGCATACAAATCAACGCCTATTATCGCCCTCGTAACGTCCGCAATAATAAATCTCCAGACAAAGTCACGACGCAGCCCTAGGTTTAAATTAAAGTTAATATACCCGTACGTTTTAATTCTGCTGCCGTTAGCGGCACACAAGTCGAAATCCGTTTCAGGGAGGCGTCGAGCCCTAATTCTGGAGACCGGGAACACACATAAATCACTCCCCGTATCTACTAAAAATTGCACTTTAGTCCTAGAGTCCTTAACAAACAGGCGACCAGTACTTGGGCAATCGTTCGTCGCCATTATCGATCGCCCGGCACTTTTCCCGCGAAGTCGCACGGTTTAATGCACCGTCTGGCTTTATCGCCGAACTTCTGGTGATACCAACATTGGGGGTACCGGCGGTAGTTGGACTGCGACCTAGTCCCGGAGCGTGGACGACGAGTCTGGGAACGTGCCCTCTGTGTCGGACGGGATCTCCTAACCTCGGCAGCCAGCATACGGACCTCGTCCGTCAGCATTGCAATTTTCTTGTCCATGACTGCCACATCGTTGTTGTCGGCCGGTACTTGACTCGATGTCGATGCAACTTGCATGTTGGGGTAACCACATCATGGATTCGGTCTGCCAAGTCTGCTAACTCCTCCAGTGACGCCTTCGGTTGAGACGCGATTATAGACTGGGTAGTTTGTGGTAGACGGCTCGTCCATATTGACCTAAGGAAGTCATCAGGTACTCCTGGTCCCGCAAGGTTTTGCAGGTGACGGGCGAACTGCGATGGCTTCCCTATCCCCGAGTTCTTCGTGACTAAGAAGCTGCTTAATCTTCTTGTCCCGGGAATCCGACAATCGTCTGATTAGCTCTATCTTAAGCTTGTCGTATTTGCCAGCGGCTGGTGGTGTAGAAATGACGTCTTCGACTTCCACGGCATATTGCGGATCCAACTGGCTGATCGTGTGATAATATTTTGTCGTATCACTGGTGATATTAGATAGCGCGAACTGTGCTTCCAGCTGAGCGAACCATAATGCTGGTTTCTCGGGGTAGAATGGGGGTACCCGTATACCCACGCGGCATGACTCAGCGCATTTGGTGCCACAATCTTGCTTATCTTCGCTTGCCATTGCTGCGACTCTTCTTGCTGAACGGCTCGGGGTCACCACTTTGTAGATATGTGTTAGACTCGAGTGTAGCGGGTAGAAGTAATAGAAGTAAAGTCCACACGTAAAGAGAGTTTATTTGTACAGAGTAAGAGTACAATTCACACAAGAGTAGAATAAACACACACTACAAGAAAGAAGGAGAGAAAATAAAGAGAAAGTCTACAGCGAAACGAAACGAACAAAATACTATGAACGGTTAAATAATAACAAAGCGTAAGCGACAGCGAGAGCGTGAGCGATCCGCGCCGCATGCGTCGGCTGACTGACTGCGGTCGGCCGGGGCTACGTGACAGGCGGAGCGTACGCGTCCCGCTCCGACCGGTTCATGTGACGTAGGGCATTGTTAGCTGACCGCTATATATATCGAATGTTGTACCATTTGTACATTGAAATGTTATTTTACAATTTTTATTTTAATGATAATAGTTTAGTATATTTTATGTTTATTAATTTAAGTTTAGTTTTACAATAGTATTTAGGTTTAAACAGATTGATTATTAGTTTTAAGTTTATTTTATTAATTTATAATTTTGTTTATAAAACTGATGTTTTGTGCGGATAATGCCGCCACATAGTCCACCACGCTGGCCTAGTGCGGATTGGTAGACTACACACACCTTCGAAATCCCTATAGAGAACTTCTCAGGTATGCAGGTTTCCTCACGATGTTTTCCTTCGCCGTTAAAGCAGGCGATAATTCACAAAGAATACACACATAATGTTTAGAAAATTCAGAGATGTGTGCCCTTGGGTTTCGAACCTGCGGATAGTCGTCTCGGCAGACCGTTCTACAACCAACTAGGCCACCGCCACTATGTAAATGCACTATAAAATACGAAAAACCTTGTATGTTATTCTATACCGAAGCCAAACACACAACAGTCAATAAAATCTGACCTTAAGCGATACATCAACACTATTGATTTTGTGTCAAAAATTTCATTTTTATCTACGCCCGAGTGCGGCACAGTTTAAAGATAAGAGATAAGCTAAATTAAAAATGTACCGAATCTAATATCGATTTATATTATCACGCAGTAAACATGTCGTGTGCTATAATTATTTTCGGCTGTCCTAGTTGTATAGGAGTTTTTATTATTTTACGTTTAAACATGTGATGTTTAAACTTTTGCTGGTGGTATCTTATATGTGAGAGTTCGCCTGGGTACCGCAATGTCTATTTCCGCCAAGTAGCAATGTAGTCACTTGTGTTCCGATTGAACGACATTGTAGCCAGTGTTACTATTGGACATAATAAGACTTAACATCTCATGTCTCAGGATGGCGAGCGCAGTGAAATACCAAACAATACTTTGTAATTCAAGGTGTTGGAGGTTGTTTCTTCTGTTTATGGGCGGTCGTATCACTTACCATCAGGGGAATGGCAAGCTCGTCTCGTCATTCAAAGCAATAAAAAAAACGATTTTTGTAATGCTTATAAAACACTTAAGCAACACTTGCCGTATTAAATTCTCCACATATACAGTAATTGTAATAATAGGCGTTTTGTGACATCTAATATCTCATTGTGACGAGCGCAGTGTAATAAACTTATAATACAAGGTAGGTGTAGCGTTAACTATGAACAAACATAACGCTTACCGTCAATAGGAAGATATTATTATTATTTTATTTTATTTGCGTGACTCATAGCTATCAATAACCATCAAATATACGACGTAATGAATACAATAGATAAACCAAGTACGAACTACCACAGATAGGTTTTTAATGTTTGATCCTATCTTGAAATCTTAAGATGTTATTAAGTACCAAAAATGCGTAATGTTTACAATTATTTACAAACTAGCTGATCCGGCTAACTTCTTACCGCCTAACAGGCGATTATTTTTTTTTATACTTATTCTGCTATTCGGAAAGTTGATAAGTCAACAATTACATTATGTCAAAAAAAAAAAAAATATAAAACACTTAAAATTCTTTTCATTGTTCCATCTAACGTCACTCAGTTGCATGGTAGCAAGACATTCAGCGATTCATTTTTATATTATAGATAAAACCCATTAATTTTAAATGTACATGTCATTGTTATTTCATACTGTTTAGGAATCAACAAGAACTTCCTTTTAAGGTTGGTTGTACTGTATTAGAGATTTTAGAGATCCCTTTGTATAATGCAATGTTATTGTTACAAGACCGTGTTTTGGGTTATCTTTTCCAGTGTAATACACTATCCCACAGCTGGGCACGACTGGGCTGCCGTTTAAAAAAAATACTGGGCATTATGTGCGTTACATCGATGGCTTCTGTTACAAGGTGTCGATATGAAACTATTTTTCAGATTTTATCGTGGTTTTTTTATATTACAATTTTCTCTCGACATTTCGAAGACTGCAACCTTCATAGATACGGGGAGACCCGAGTACCGATTCGCATGTAATCATGATTACAAGGTTTTATGTTATATTTGATGTGCAAATTGAAATATATATTTATCAAAAGTATTTTTCAATGATAATCTCCAATTACCCGAAAGATAAATAAAGGGGGAACCATGAAATATTTTCTTCTAATTGTTTTCGAAATTAAAATTACAAATCTCATTTTTGCAACATACGTAATAATTAACATAGATTCTAATGGTGTGCCAGCAAAATCTATCAAGCTTGCTTGCTCATCTCGTCAGGCAAAAACACCTACTCAATTAGTTATTTATCACCTAAGTATAAGACTATCAAACCCAGGAGGGGTCATAATCTCCTGTCATTCTACATTACCGGAAACTTTCCCGCGTTATTTGACATGGAATTAAGCCTATACCTCATCAAAGAATCTATTATTTGCACCACGAAATAGCACCTAATGACAACCGACAACCGTTGTATAGATGTTAGAAGACTATTGTTTATTGAAATCTGACACGTTAGTGTCGCAGGTAATAAAGGGTGTTTATTACTCTTTGTACAGAACCCGATGTCCGTCCGGATCACCCCACTACACACACGCACAATGTATATTATATTAATCTAATCACACTCAGCGTGCGTGTGTGAGTGTTACGTCTTTAATAATATCTGGGGGGGCGAGGGAGGCTCGAAGAAGCCCCAGGCAGGGGGCCGCGGGGTGTACTCCCTCTCCACTAGTGAAAAAATATATCCTAAGGAAAACAATATTATAAATTGGACTTTTCGTATGTGTGTGTTGTGGAAATACGTATCCATTTTGCTCGCATGCCTTTTTATTTCATTTTACTTTATTTTATTCCCCGCGTGACGTATCTGTGTGTTTTTACCACTTTTATTATATTTTTCTGCTTTGACGTCGCCGATGACGGCGTTCTTCCTATTTTTTAAGTTCGATGTAATCGGGCCGAGGAATTTGTGTTTTCGCAGGGTTGTGAAGAGGTTTCGAGGTTTAATTTGTTGGCTAGCAGATGTAACTGGCGACCCACAATGTTTATGATAGTTATACAGACTCTTAAGCCATGAATTTGGTAGTCTTCCGAGAGTAGAATTGTTTGTAGACCTTATTTTCTTTGCTACAAAACTATATTTAAACGTATTGAATCTTTATTTATCTTATTCTGATAAGTATTCTACTAATGCAATGTTTCCTCTCACAATCCATCAAAAAGAAATCATCTTATACGACTCTCCCTATTTTCTTTCTGACCACTATCTTCTTGTATACTATCTTCTTGTATGGACGATACTACTCTCCTCACAACGTCACAAGCCGACATAGAACAGCTTCTGTCGCTTCTGGAAAAAACCAGTTCCGACTTTGGCCTCACCATAAATCGCGATAAAACCAAAATGATGATAGTGGATCGTAAAAATAATAATCGACCTGACTTAGGCGAAATAGCTAATTGCGAAGTTGTCCAGAATTACATCTACCTGGGATCCACAATCGCAAATACTGGTAGTTGCGAAGAAGACATAAAAAGACGGTGTACCATGACACGATCAGCCGTGGAAAAACTCACAAAGATATGGAAAGACCGCCGCATAACTAAAAACACCAAGGTTCGCTTAATGAGATGCCTGGTATTTCCGATTTTCCTGTATGGAGCTGAAACATGGACGATCCACCAAAAATGTCGTAAAAAGATTGATGCCCTTGAGATGTGGTGCTGGAGACGCTTGCTTAGAGTTAAATGGACTGCTCATCGTACTAACGCTTCTATTCTGAAAGAGCTTCACATCAAACAAAGACTTACGTCGATTGTGCAAATGCGAATCCTCAAGTTCTTTGGTCATGTCATCCGTAATGAAAGCTCCTTGGAACGATTGTTCATACTGGGAAGAGTAGAAGGTAAACGTCCTCGCGGCCGAATACCCACCAAATGGACAGACGTTATTAAATCGGTTGCAAGGTGTTCCCTTACTGAATGTACACTCTGCCAGGAGTGTACGACTGAGAAGAAGAATCTTCTTGTATATTAGTTGCACAGACTTCAGTCCAAAGGCTGTAGACAATATGTATTTTAAGAGTCATTAATGCTAATAGAAAATAATGAGACCTCGATTAGATGTTTCATTTAAATACATTTTTGGCATCTTGTCTACAGCCTCAGAACTTCAAACTGATCTCTACATAGGACATGCCAGGAGATACTTGAAGCTGATCTGCATCAGGTTCGAATAGAAACGGACCAATTTCATACCAGTAAAGGCATATCTAAGCAACTTGTCTCTGATTGGGCTTAAAGAATGCCTTTAGATAAACAACTATGAAAAATGTACTCTAAAAAAATTATCAACAGCATTGCTAGGTTATCTACTAAAATACCTATACATTTTTATTGATATTATAAAACGGGCGGTTATATTGAATATTCAAGGACCAAACTTTCAGCGTTCAAAGCGATTTCTTGTTTCAGTTTAAGGTATCTTTAATTTTTTACAAAGTCGAGGGCGGAAGAACACGTGGACGCAACCCAATACAGTGGTCTAATCAGACCAGCACTATTCTTGATATATCTGCATACGATGCAATACAGGTGGCCAACAATTGAGATCAATGGCGTGACATACTGTGGAAGGTGGTGAGAAGTGGTCACCACCCTCAGAACTGAGGACAACGCCGCAAGAAGGAGTAAGCATTTTTTTACATCAAATAATTAGCATCTGGAAATTAGTAAATAAATCTTATAACAAAAGTAAATCTATTGAGCAGAACTGGTGGTAAATGAAGAACTGCGACATTGCTAGAAGTGGAATATTTGTATCCGCCTAAACAGCGACCATCTTACGCAAAGTGAAAAACCATAGTGGCCAGGAACGGCGTTGCGTAATCAGCTTGGTATATCTGGGATCAAAGAAGCCAGCTCACGTTCCGAGATCAGCCTGTATATATCCGGGATTAAACAGGCCAGCATAATAATGTCGACTGGCGAGGCATTAACATATCTCGTCATTTAACATTATATGGACCCTATTCCACTTACCATCAGGCGAGGTGGAGATACACCATGTCAGTATAAAAAAACTCCATCCGAAGGTTTGTTTCACTGCGTATTCATCGCTTCAAGACGTGTTGCGTTTAATAAATGCGAGTATGTTCTTTAAATTAACTATATTTTTTGTGATCTTGATAGGTTTAATAAAGCTTGATAAATAATAGTTGGGCTGGCATTGGTGCAAATCGGAGCAGGTTCTCACGGCGTCGAAATTATTTCTAGCATCTGGTCGATAAGTTCTGGAGTGGCGGCCACGAACCGGGAGACGCGGCGTAGGCCCTCCACGAGGTGGACCGACGACCTGGTGAGGATCGCCGGAGTCCGATGGATGAGGGCGGCCCAGAACCGGTCCCTGTGGCGCTCAA
>NW_023592071.1:0-8914 GCF_014839805.1 Manduca sexta | reverse complement strand
TAATAAATGACTGAGTTCTGACGTAACAAACATAAAACAAATACAAGTCGAATTAAGAACCTCTACCTTTGTTGGAAGTCGGTTAAAATATATTTCATATATAACAAGTGTGCAATAAACATACAAGACTCTACATTGCGAAACAAGACTGCAGTAGATAGAGAGTGATTTCCGACCACACATTCCACGACACCGAAACACGAAATAAAACAAGCAATTCGAATCAATTGTTAATTACATGACAGCACTACGGTGAATTATTTAATGGGTATTTTATAGAAAAACTCATCACAATTTGAAGAAACAACCAATGATATGTATATAAATAACTATAAGGTACGTCAATTTAAATCATTCCTTACAAATAATTAAAGAACAACAAATGACGTCCAGAGTTGGACAGATAAGCTAAAAGTGGGAACATAATTCGTGATTCATGCCTCGCTGTATAAAAGCACCGTAATTGCTCGCTCCATTCATTCGTATCGATACACTGCAAACGTCAACATGGCGTACAAATCAATCATTTTCTTCGCTCTCAACTTGGTATATTTAGTTCACTCTTCGGAACAAGACGACCTATGTCCGTGTGAACTTAAGGAACATGAAAGTGACGTTTTACTTTGGAAGTTCCTCAAAAAACTATCAGTAGATGTCACCAAGAGTGAAAGGGACCTATACGCTGTCCTACCTGGCGAACTATCACCTCTCGTGAACTGCAACTGCGAGATAAACAGGAAGAAGAGAAATTTGGTCGAGTCTGCGCCCGCGCCGGCTCGCGGGCCGAAATTAAGGTTCGCACGAAAAATCCTTGCGGAGAACAGGCGACTGTCCATCAGGCTACACATTATTCCATTTCTTATGTGTGCCTAAAGATATCTTCGACGATTATTATGATTATTAGAGTATATTGTTGAATTTGACATTCTGTTAATTGATAAATGTAACGCCGGAAATCTGAGGTGTACTGTGTATACCACAAGGCCATTTATTTTGTATTAATCATGCCTGTCACCTTAACTTAAGGGGCCCCTAATGGTAACCTTATCAGTGATGCAGTTAGGCGTTAGAGGCCACCTTAAACTAGGAAAGGTTGGGTAAAGTATTATTACATGTAATTTATTGTAATATTTGGGTAGGGGATAATAATTGTTGAATAGTGAAGCTAGTCTTATTTTAATGCTGATTAAATGTAGGATGTTTTGATTAATTTATACCAAATAAATGTGTATTTGAGTATGAAATTTTGTCTTATTTACCAACATAAGATATATTGCCTGAGAATCTATAATTTATGCGTGTGAGGTCTAATGAACTTTACTCCCCTTTGTATATTCGACAAAACCTTTCCTTAGCATCTAAGATGAGTTATTTAACAGTTACCCTATTACCAGTTGACATATTTTTCTTTATTGAATACCATTACGCAATTTAAAAACAACACAGACATCACATTCAGTACTTCAGACGCGGTCACTGTGTGGTTACATTTACGTATTTTATTTTTGTATTGCTTGTGGACTCTTTTCCGGTACTCAGTCCGTAAAATATAACCATTGTGCTCTACCTGCCTGTTATGTAACAACAGCCCAACTCCAACGAGAAGCGTGGGGTCTTTCTGGTTTCTGCCCGAGCTTCCGGAGTGATCATGTCGAATCGAGGATTTCTGCTTATTTGTAGCTACACTTTCGTATACACGTGGGAAGATGTTTCGTCGACCTACAGATGTAGTGATGCCTTTTAAGCCCTTGGGTTGGGTAGAGATGTAATCAGCGCACATTGCTTTATGTCCAAACATATTGTGATATTGTAGTCAATCGCCATAAGTACTGAAATTGCTTTCCGGGTAATTACTTATATGTCTTTTGAGTCGCAAAACTGGGAGTAATTATTGAATCCTGAAGTTCCAGTTAGTTCGAATAAGACTTAAATAATTGCATTGCATATAGCTGCTCTAACCTATTTTTTTTTTCTAAGGGACTAAGGTGTTTCTGTGCGTACCTAAGCATGTTACTGAGGCTGTTTTCCTGTTTACATCTAAAAGTTAAATGTAAATAAATCATCCGTGACGTAATTTCAGTTAGCCAAAACATATTAGCTGAGAAGTCTGCTTACTCTCAAACTAGGAGGAAAAAGGAGAAGGAAGTTTTTACTTACATATTATGGTAAATATAATAAATGTACAAAAATAATGTACGCCAAGCGCTTCAACGGCAGTCATAGGTAACCATAACGCCTTATAATTGTAATATCACCCAATGTCACCTACTGTCCAATTTGCAAATGTAAATCCTCAACATTAAAAATAAACTATTTTTCGGATTTTATCGCGGTTTTAATTATTTTAGTTTTCTCCCGGCGCGGCGTTTTGAAGACTTTGCAGCCTTCATGGTCACGGGAGGGACCCCCCGCGTGACCAAAAAGTTTAATTTTAATGTATGACATTCATTCAATCCTCAAGTGTATTAAATAATATTGGAACTTCGTACACGAACGTATCATGACCGCCGAACGAGTACCAGAAAGAAATGTTTTTTTATTTTGGAAATAAACAGCACATATTTATAACATATGAATTAAATACAATAATTTTTACATTAGGCAAATAGTTTCCAGAAATCTTTTTTTCAAATTTGAGGACAGCTTTCAAGTTTTCGATAGTAGTCTGAATAAAATTACACAAGAGCTAGTAAAATTACACAAAATTTACCAATCACCGTTCTGATAATTCCGGCCCGCGTGCCGATATAAACTAAGCAGACTGTTAGGTCGCTTGCGCACCTCTCGCGTTACCCATAATCGTGGATGTCTCATCCTCTCTCAGTGGCCGTCCTGAGCCGAGGTCGTGACCCTCTTGGTCGCCCTCAGCATGGTCACTTAAGGGCTCGTAGTGCCTAAAGCACTCACCCGCAAGACCGATGTATTTGTATAAGCCGGCCCTGCCAGGCTAACAAACGTATGATAGTATAAAAAAAATGATTATATTTACTTACACAGACAGTTCAAACCTAAAACTCCTTTTCGTTTATTGAGATTAGGAATTTTGGGTTCTAAAAAAGTACTATAAACATAATTTGAAAGTGGTGACACTTTTGATTTGAAAGTTAAATTATAAAATTTGTAATTTTAATATATATAACTTTTACCAAAGATTTATTATTAATAAACGTGATAAATGTCAAACTATTCATCACATTTACCAAAATATGTATTAAAAACCAGTAATTCACATTATAGTAATATATATGATACATACAAGTAAATGCCGACACGAGTCGCTCGCTTGATAGTAAGCGACATCCCAACTAACATATAACCTTTAAACCAGAAACATCATAAAAACTGGATATCAGAACAATACGCACGTCACCTTTAACTTTAAATATTAAGTCAAAACGCTTATTTCTTCCGCCTACAATGTCCCTCAAACTAAAACACTCTGCATGTTGCATGGTGGCAAAAATAGACACTGCTATTCATGCAGCGGGATCTTCTACAGAAAATAACTACCACCGAAGTACTAAATATTTGAATTAAATTAAGTAGGTAAACATATGTGTCTGAATGGTTTTATTTATTTACTCATGTGTAAAAATACCTACATATAAAAATATGCAAATATTATGTTACATATTTTATTCATTAATATATTATTTTTATTTAACAAAAGGCATAACACAGAATAAAATCATTAATTAATAATACTTAAGCACTAAATTAAAATTAAGTCTAGATTTGAACCTGCCGACATTCGTCTCGGCAGTCCATTTCACAACCAACTAGGCTATCGCCGCCATTGTCTATGGTTATATTCCGTAATTAAGAATTCCCGTGTAATCCAACATGGCCGCCGCTCGTGCGCGGGGTTTTACTTATAGTTTATACAACTGCGTGTATAGGAAATCCCCGATCGTTTTCCCGTAGACGCGAATATTCTGCCTTATCTAACAAACTACGTGAAGGAAATATCTTGAACTACTGCGACAGGTACGTAAAAAGACTGCAAGGTCAACCATAATCAGGGTTAACTTCTTTCGTGGATAAACAGTCTGTTTAACAAATTTTGATTCATGCTATTCTGTCACATAAAGGTATAAGCCGACCAAATACAAAAGTTACTCTAATATATGCATCCAAATCAATGGTAAAAAAATTAGTACTATCTACATGAGTTAATTTACAAAATAACTGTCAAATAAAATTTACGTGGAACTTCTGTAACGGGCTCTAATTAATACAAACTTGTAAATGCATCTCGTTTCATAGAAAATATTTGAAAAGGACAGCACCAATAACTTTGTATACATATCTATATATATAAAAATGAATTGCTGTTCGTTAGTCTCGCTAAAACTCGAGAACGGCTGAACGGATTTATCTTATCTTGGTCTTGAATTATTCGTGGAGGTCTAGGGAAGGTTTAAAAGGTGAGAAAAATTCGAATAATTGCCGGGAAAATCCTCAAAACAGTATTTTTCTATTTCCCATACAAACGTTTTCTAAATAAAATGGAGAGTCAATTAGTAATTTATTACCGCGGCATAAAGTTCAAATTCGCGTGCGCGTTGGAGGATCTAATATCGCGTTCTGAAACTCAACAAAAGTGAAAGTGAATCGCGAACGCGACAAAATTGCATAGTCTCAAAATACATAGTACATAAATAGTGGTCGGCTTCGAGAAACTCAATTTTAGCTAACTTCAGTTGTTAATATAATATATAACTCAAAGGTGACTGACAGTAATATATCAAGGAACAGCCCAAACCATTGGACGGATCGGGCTAAGGCTTTACATGCATAAAGCTACTATGACGTAGGCATCCCTAAGAAAGGATTTTGATAAATTCTACCCTTAAGGGGATAAAATAGGGGGATGAAAGTTTGTATAAATGTTCTTAGATTTTCGACTGATTGAACTGAAATTATAGATTGAGGATAAAATTAGTTTGAACCTATAAGTACCGGGAAAATATGTAGCAAGACTTTTATCAAACAGTGGAATTTTATCCTGGAAAACACCTTCACGCGGGCGAAGCCGCGAGCAAAAGCTAGTATAAGAATATTTTTGCGAATTTTGTTGATATAATAATTTTTCCGCGATCTTTATCTTATTATTTTTACGGATCATATTTTAAAATATCAATTGCAAATAAAACTATAATAAACTTTTTTTAAACTACTGTAAAGAGTTGTTCTTCAACAAAAGTGTCATAATATTAAATATATAATTATAAAAAAGGATAAAATAACTTGGCGGCGATTATTTAATACGACCATATATATTTATTTTACATACTTTACTTTATAAACTTTGTTTACTGGTAAATTACTAGTAGGTCTCTCGTATGCCCGAGGCCGTCCGAAAAGATGTCCATTTCTACCACCGAGCAGCAGTTCACGCACTGTTGTGTACCTATTTGAAGGACATTGTAGCTTAACTATTGAGTATTATGAAACTTACCATCTTATTAGGGTGACGAGCGTAGTGGAGTACCACGCAATACTTTGCAATTTAAAGTTTTGTGTTGTTATGTTTATAGGCGGTTTAATCGTTTACCATCAGGCCAGCATGCTTGTATCCTCATTTAATGCAACAAGAAAAACTCATCACAACTTGATATAGCATGGAAAGAAAAAACAAACATGGCGGCACTAATGCAGTCTCTCACACATAAACACATACGCATTACTCACACATGCAAACGTGCGAGATTTCTTTTCATCTAAGGCCGAGGCGGACCCCAAGCGGAAGGTAGTTTTATTATAAACACATTCTTCACTGAACTGCATTTCATCCGAACCCTTTTAATTTCCGGAGTGTGGGAACATCGCGAATATTTGTGCATATGACTGGTGTGGCGATAATAATTATACCCTAGAACCTAAGGGATTAGGTCAGGGATGGCGAACCTTTATTGGTTAATGTGCCATTATTTATATACAAAAGGGCCTGTAGCGTGCCATCTAGGACTGGTTTTATCTATCCAAGTGCCCCGTTTTAGGGCCTTTATTATGACTGAACTATATTGATTTTTTTTTTGTTGGGACTCGATAACGTTGCTTCACTGCACCTGATGTTAAGCGAAGTGAAGCCAAAAGAAATATATATACCATGTTTGGCTTATTACTCGCGTGCCCGAATTGTTTTGTCACGTGGCACCTCTGGCACGCGTGCTATTAGTTCACCATCCCTGGCTTAGATCATGCGTCATATTCTTGCAAAGGAATCTCACAGATATGTGTAAAATATTCTAAAAAATGCTGCAGAAATATACAAATCAGTGTTTGGATAATACACAAAATTTGTGCTCAATAAAATTAACAGGTTCTGCACAGCGCCGCCTTAGTCAGGTGCTCATATATGACACAATATTACTTCATACCAATGTTAAAAAACTTTCTGCTACGTTGTGATTTTAGACATTTATTTTTATATCTTACGGTAAAGGAATTCGTCTATTAGAGTTTACTGTGGGCTGCTGGCTTGAATGAATTAATGAAACACTTTATTGTATACACCAAATACAGAAATATTAATACAATTATTACAATATAAAAAAATGCACCAGTAAGCGAAAAGGCTAGCTAGCTATATGTTGGCTTTATATAACTTATTGCTAATGAATACAGACTTACGGTAGACAGGAGTTCGTCTATTGGAGTTGGGCTACAGACGTTTTAAAAGGTATTGCAAAGCGAATGTAGATTTACATTAGACGTAATTATACGTCGTGTTGATTTTAAAGGAAAACGATTACGTTAGTAAGCGTTGCTGGTCAAAAGTTTTAAGGCGTATGCTTCCTAATTCCTTAGTGGTTAATGAGAGCGTTGGTTCATGAAACATCAAATATCTGATTCCCACATAGAGCACAAAATCATCAGTTATAGAACTTGGCAGAATACAAACTAATATGATTTACTTCATTATGAAATTTGTGCCTGAAACAGCAGTATTATCTATCACATGAGTCGGAAAACGGCAATAATTATGATTTTACCTACCATTGGAAGATAAAATCATTCTGGATTTACGTAGACACTTGAATTACATTGTAGCCAGTGTACCTACTGGACATAATAAGACTTAACATCTCACGTCTCAGGATGGCGAGCGCAGTGGAATACCAAACAATTTGTAAATATAAAGTGTTGGATGGTGTTTCTACTGTTTATGGGCGGTCGTATCGCTTACTATCAGGCGAACGGCAAACTCGTGTCGTCATACAAAGCAATAAAACAATCTTATAGTAAGTACAGTGTAGTTTTTCTTTCTTCCGTTTATTTCATTGTACTAAAATATATAGAACCCAACATAAAAGAATCATCAATATTCTAGTTGATATTGAAGAGTTCCTTCTACTTCTTCGATGTCAAAATGAATACTAATGAAATTAAAATGGGGTCCAAATTCCAACAAACATTTACGTCGGACTGCGGAATAACCAATTATCGCTGAACATACATAAAAATATGGTGAATAGATATCCTGATTACTTTGAAGAAGATTAATAAATACGAAAGTTAACGTCTAGAATTTTGTTAAAATTATCGCCGAAATCCCTATTTTGGATGATATTTGGTACACATAGACAATGGCCTGGATTAATATGGAGATATATTAATGGAAAATTTGCAGGAGAGGTCTCGGACCCGCATGCAAGATATAATGGGAGCACACTATTTATTTTGACTGCCTTGATGGCATAGTTGAGGGTAAAGGAACAGAGAGCGCACCTGTGTTTTGCAAACACACTTGTGCACTTTAATATCTCCTGTATGCCTGATTTCCGTTAAGATTAGTCGCCGTGGCCGAAATTCGGTTAGGAGGGATCAATAGGCCATTGACATAAAAACGGATTTACAAAAAGAAGTTTCCATTTAAATTAGTTCAGTTTAGTCCATAATCGTGTTTACCAACCGCAGACTACAAATTATATTGGTTTCCAACCAAATCCTTTTCTGAAATTGTTACTTATTGACTAAGAAAACTATAGTCAATTTTTTATTAAGAAAATATTGCCGATAAAGTGATGTTTAATGAAAATTACGGGTACAGTCGAATATAAAAGTGAGTTATGAGAATACTAATATACAAAGTCGTAGTGTTTGGCAGGTCTTTCGTATGCGTACACCACGGGACTACCGCAATATCTATTTTAGTGGTAAGATATATTTTATATCTCTATGGATAGCGACCACCGTACACAAAGTGTAAAACCCGCCATAGTGACCCACGTAGGCGTCGCGTTCCGGATCAGACTGTGTATATTCGGTTCCAACAGGCCGGCATAATTGTATCGATTGCCGAGGGGTAATCAGCGCTCGTCAGTCGACATTCTATTGACCTCAGCCCACTTATTTACGGTAGACTTAGGCTACGACTTAACTACTTAGGCTACTTATGTATGTTATGTTTTGTGATGCTAAATAATAAATAATGAGATTGTCGATTGGTATTCATAGCGAAAATAATACGTACAATAAAAAGCCACATTTCCTACAATCTACAAATATAAAAGAAAAAAAAACGGCTGTTTTTTAAAACTCTTAAAACACTGCGTAGGTTTTGATGAATTTTAGCATACCGATGTACCAAGTCCTGGATTACCATATAGGATATTATTCGGAATAATTGAATATTCATCCTTATTGCCAAATAATCTGACCCTCGAGCACCATATACTGATAAAAAATCTGCAATACGCCCGTTCCACCGAAGCGTACCTCATTAGCTGTTATTTCTTGGGAATGTCGACATGATTAGACCCACATTACATAATAATATATAATGATATTTTTATCAGCGGGGACTCCAGACGTTGAGAAACCTTGTTATCTGTTTATCCATGTGACAAATGTTCTTGTATATTTAATTTTATAGCATTTGTATGTAAACAAATGTCCTTATCAATAC
>NW_023592070.1:0-52355 GCF_014839805.1 Manduca sexta | reverse complement strand
GATAATAAATAACTAACACGCGATTTAACGTCAAAACATTGTGATTAGTATTACAATTCCTAGATGAAAACTTTACAATTAAATATATGGTAGGCAGATAATTAATAAAATAATCTATGGCCAAATTTTAGAAATTAACTTCTATATATAAATAAGATACCAACCTAGATGACCGTAGGCCACACTGGCATTACGCATCTTCAAAATTCTTATGTAATGGTAATTTAACTTTAGCTTGAAGTAACTGAGATTGTAGCGCCTACAATAAAATGGGTAGATTAAGCAGTTTTTCACAAATTATTTTCAAAAAATTGAATTATATTGCCAACTTACTCTTGCATTTTATGGGATGTGTGAATTTTTATGTGACCTTAACACATTTTTACCTTCTCTTTGGTTTTAATCAGGTGGAATACTATGTTTGCCAGCTTATCCAAAAAACATAAACGAATTTGAGACTCAGATATTATTAAGCTAACATAAAACAAGGTATTAAATAAGATTAGAAATTTGATATAATGCATTAGGAAACAGAATTATTAGGACAATGGCAGCAATATTTTAGGGCATCATTAAAATAGCCTAGTAATAAAGCACTAAATTATTATTTAAAGGATAGTTAAGCTAAGTGTCGCTTACCTGACTGTAAATGGTTGTGATTGCCCATAAATACCTTTGAAGCGAAAAAGCTAGAAGACCTGAAGGGGTAGCCTAGATGCCGTTCTGTATTCTCTCTGGTTATGTCAGATGGCCGCCTTAACAGACTACAAGAGTGAAGGAACAGAGAGTGCACCTGTTATTGCACACATACTTATACATATAATGTCTCCTGCATACCTGGTGATTTCCATTGAGTTTAGCCTCTGTGGACGAATATGTTCGATCAGAAGGAATTGATTCTATGTTAACATTGTGTATGAGAATGACATAGCCTAGTGATAGAGTTAACTATTGGGTATGTGATTCTCATTAACAGTTGTAAAGGCATTTTGGCTACTGCCTCTATTGTATGTAATTATTTTTCAATAGTATGCCGCTGTCTCCAAGTAAGGCTGTTATTTACAGAAATGAAACATGTCAGGGCATATAGTCTGCTTAAAGTTGTGTTTAAAGAAAATAGTGAAATAGGGTACTTTTTTACCATTATAAGTATTTCTTTTTTCCCAAAAGACAGGTTCTTGCCAAAGTTGACAATAAGAAAATTAATAGAAAGTGGTTAAGCCACAACTTTTAATATTATACCTAAATAGATGATGATATTCAGTGATGTAGAAGTTTTGTCTCAATTATTATTTTAATTACGTTATTGTCAGGTATGTTGTTACAAATAATTTGTTTACATGACATGTTACAATGTAGACCTAATTTAATGATTAAATTTTTTTAAATTGTCTTTATGGCAAGTTGAAATATGGACCTAATATTAATTAGTAATTTTTTTCCATATAATTTGTTGATACAGGATTCTCTGGGCATACAATCAAGTTTAAATGGAATCACTTTCCATGAATATTTAAATCTTACTTCTTACTGATGTAATAGCTTTTTTGCTCTCAGTGGGAATTAATGGTAATTTTTTTTAAATAGATGGCACATGGCGTTATGAATCGGTGTTTCAAGGTATTTTTGTATCTAGAGGCTTTTCACGCGAATGAAGCCGCGAACAACACCTACTCGTCTTAGAAAATAATTTTTAGGTATTTAAACTAATTCCAGTTCTTTAATTGTCTTATCTTATGTTTGAGGATTAAGTACAGTGGTTAATTAAAACAAATTATTTATTTTATAAAGATAAAGTCTATGAAGAAAAAGAAAATCATAGACAAATTATCTTATTTGATTTAAAAACGGAACACCTAAGTACTTATTATATTTTAATTATGATCAATTAGATAAATCCTACAAAAATATACCAGCTAATCTGAATACATACTAAAATAATAAGAAGCGAATATTAGAAGCCAAGAATCCGCTCCCAATATATCATTCGTTCAATAAAACTCCACAAGAAACAGTTTGCGCTAAAGTTGTAATGACCGAAGGCTCCAAGTTCTACCAAGGTACAGTTTCTTTTGTGCTCCGATTCTTTGAATTCAGTTTGTTATTTCGTCTGTAACTTTGCTTGGAGTAATAACTAAAGTATTTTTTATGTATACGATCTATTGTGGCCGGCTTCGCGCCTCATATTCTCTGGAACTTTCCTCCTTACTCAACTATCTTGTGTCAATTCTTTCGGAGTCTACGCACGAGAATGGATATATTTTCCATTACGTAACGTTTTTAGATTTAGATTTTATATGTCTGATTAATTGATTTAACACTTATTCCTTTAGATTACAATAATTACTGCTTTGTTCAGAAAAATACAAGAGTGTGGCACTTTTGATTTTATGGTACTTTGGCGTGAAAAAGCTGAAAGTAACATCCATACATTACGCTTTTTCTGTGTTCAGGGGAAAGCAGAGGTGTAATCACCCCATATTTTGCCATTTAAGCTAGCTCCTATTTAATAAGGGACGAGCCTGTTGCTATTCACTTGGCACTATTCCAATCTCCAGGCTGATACTGAGCAGAAAAGTCTCATATCACTTTACCTGACCTGGAGATTAGACCCGGGACCACAGGAGCCTTATTTTTTATACCACACGTTATTTTGACAGTGCTTAACAAACACGCAACTCACCGCGTTACGTTTATGAAAAGATATTGGCGTATAGAATAATTCACTTTAATTTCACGAACATAACAACACGGCCGTGTTACGAGTCTACACTGTCATACAGTATAAGGCCCTAGCACGGTAATTGTACTGTAATATGCCACAGATGCAGTCAGTGTTATTAAACAATCTAGGCTGAAATTCTAGCAGAAAAGAACTTACAACACTGTAGCCACAACAAAACTAGTTTGTACTATAAAGTTAAGTTTAGACGGAAGTTCTCGTAGCAATATATTGCGCAAGATCATTCCGGTGCGTTTACACCAACACGCGAATATTCTATAATAACATTTTTGCCTCAGGATTTTCGAATAAATCTAGACTTATCTTCTAATCTAAGTGTCATTTAACAATCTAATTATTATAAAACATGGTTCCAAATCAGGAAAAACCTTACATGCCCTTAATTTCGACGGTTGACACGCTCAAAATTTATTCATTATTTTTCCGTCTCGTCCATGTTGGAAAAAAATGATGAATATCCAGAGGGTTCGGATGTAAAACAAGAGATTGCTTTTGGCCCGGTCATTAGGTGATAAAGCGAAATTTACGCTAAAAGATTATTCCAAATCATGTGCCAACGTTTGTGAAAAAGAGATTTTTTTTTCTTAATTTGAATTTGTTACGCTTGTGTTGCCAGTTATTTTTTAAACAACATTTAAATATGGAATAGGTTCCAAATGATTTAAAATATGTATTAGTATTCACGGATCTTTATAGAATAAATATAATATTATGTATTTCAAAACATATTATACACGCTGTAGCACATGGTTACAGGGAGAAACTGGACAGGGTTGGTGGATGGATTCAAGCTTGCGAGAACTAATGAACGCATCTCTTATTGCCGTATATTTACGTCAATATTCGGAACTACGGTTGGCCGTTGGATTAATGAAACAATTAGCGTATGCATTCTTACCGTATGAAGGAAATGGAAGTTAGCATCATAGCCCTATTTGGCACAACTACACTAGTGGTAAGTATGTGAGAGGTCATTTGTGTAGGTAAAATCACAATGTCTATTTCTACCTCCAAGTAGTAGTAGATATGCTCTGTTGGGTTCCGGTTTGAAGGACAGCATAATTACTGGGCATTATGAGACTTAAAATCTTATGGCTCAAGGTGTCGAACGCACGAGTGCCACGCAGTACTTTGTAATTCAAAGTTATGTATGATGCTGCTACTGTTAATGCGATCGTATTGATTATCACCAGGTAAGCGGCATACCCGTCATTCAACTGCAAAAAAACAGTTCAAAATATATAAAACGGTTGCTCCTATTATTTTATTAATAAATATACATTATAAAATATGTCGGCAAGAACCAGACTTTAATTATCAAGTATGCTACACCTAACCGTGTGCTACAGCAAAAAATCAATACAAAACTCATTGTGCGTCCATAAATAAATGTTATTTATAGGAAATGAAACATCCTGCTGTCAATCTGTACTGATATTAATCGGAATATTTATGTCTGATGGCGAGATATGGAATCAATTACATCATAAATACGAGTGGGGAATTAAAATATTCGAATAATTGAATTGCTTACACTTTATAAATATTGATTTGAATGTGACAATGATATTTTATTTATGCTAATCTGGTTTGGAATGTAGCTTTTTTATCTAAAGGAAAGAGTGGGCAAATATATCTGTAAGCAACATCGTCATCAAAAAATTGGCATTACAAATAGCTCTGCTCTCTTTATATTACGCCAAATTACGTGTTAAATATATATTATCCCTTAACTTTAACTGTTTTAGTTCCTACAACTTAAAGTACACTGAGAGAGATCTTCACATTGGAATGAATTAGAAATATTTTTTCCAGTTGATGTGACGAAGTGTAATTGACGAATTTTGCCTGTAACTAAATCAACCGTCTTTTTATTGTCTAATGTATGCTCTACGCGACATCTAAGCTCATTGTATACTGGCCTATATGTAATTATAGTATATACGTGGTTGGATTCCAACGAAAATGTACCCAGTTACCATATTATACCTACGAGATCACAGTGATGACGACGCCTCTATATTAATGTTGATTTTTGTATACCATAGAGTCCGGTGTTCGCAGCATTTAGTTTGTTTAAAGAAATGATAGCTAAGTAAATAATTATTGGCTTTAACAGTATACACAGTAAGCTGTGCCTATATCGTAGACATCGTTTTCAATTCCACATATTTCTATATATTTTAAATAAAAATAAGTCTAATTCCAAAGCATATAATATAGTGTATGTGGGCGTACAATAATATAATTTCTATTTGCCATAATTAAAGTAAATCATTTCTACATCATGTTTAACAAATCGTAAATCTTATTTGAAAACTTTCCATTTATTTTACGGTTCACCAAGCTGAAAATTAAGTTGAGGTCGAACGCATTCAAGTGGAACACTGAAAAATAAGACATTTTAATATTCAAAACACGAATACGAAATTAGTGCCATGAAAAAACTGCAATGAACAGCGGAAAAGCAGTCGCTGAATTAATTTGACGACATCCGGCGAAAGGAAAAATGAGTCTTCGGTTATGTATTTCGTGTTACGTTTGGGGGTCATTATTCCATGTTGTTTTTAATGGTTTTTTTGTTGTGGTAATTGCGTTACGCGTTTTTTTGTTATATACTATTTATGTTTTTATGTTGCCATCTGACAATGTGTCTTTGATTAATTTTAATATTAAGCGTTGCTCTTACATTTATTTTTAAAACTTTTACTGTCTGCTGTAGACACGTATCCTTATGACTCAAAATAGGTCTCAAATATAGTATATTGTCTGTTTTACCTATCATACTCCGGTAATAAGGTATTTTTTCTATTTATTTAACGGTTTTTTCGAAATTGAAGTGTCCCTGTTGATTAACAGTAAAAGTAACAGAAATAAAAATGATTAAGAAATACAATTATTGGTAACAAATAATGCTAGCGCAACTTTATACATTATTTAATTTAGTAATAAGATGATGGAGTAAGAATGGCAGTTTATAGGCTGAGAATATAAATTCGTGAATTCCTCATAACGCCCCCACCTAGGACCTCAGTACGTCCCACCTGTTCAATAATTTGGAAATATTTTTTCATCCTAATTGTGGGACGGTTTGTTTGCATAGAATTTGATTGATCCGATTTCGTTCGAATCAGTGAGTTCTTAACAATGTCGAATCGTGTTGTAACGAGTCTTACTCCAAAAGATATTTTTCTTTGGTTTTGGATGTTTGCCTCTTCCTTATCGGGTGGGTTTGATTTAATTAGGAAGACGAGGATTGTTTGTAAAAAACGGGAAATTTTGTTATAAAACGTGGGCAATAGATACCAAAATTACTTTTATGTTATTATTTAATTAACAGTGACATGACCCTTTTACTGTGAACCTTCATTTGCACAATATTCCCTCTCTTTATCTTCTTCATTTTTATCATCATCAGCCCTGTATTATGTACTGTCCCACTGTTGGGCACGGGTCTCCTCTACTACTGAGAGGGATTTCATTCATTCATTCATCTTTATAGACTATAATAATATGTAATGGAGTTTTACTTTACTTACATGGTCCACTAGTAAAACCAGTGACACACGTTCAACCGTATTTCCACCATTTACGTATGAATTAGCAAGTTCTATCGTTTTGTTATATTTATTATATTATAGGTATGCTAGCCGTTACCTAAAGGGTTTTAATGCTATTATTATGAGTTAATAAAAAAATCCTTCTTAATGTTTAATGGTATGGAATGTGTGTGCTACTATTTCGGGCTTCTAAAGTTACAGGTTTGAGTCCATATTTGTAAGTCTGATTTTTATGGGCTGATTTTTCATTTATCGGATAAGTTATTCGTAAAATATTTTCTCTGGCTAACTATAAAAATGAGAGGTGGGAGAACAATTTGCGGTAGAGTACAAAGGAAGAGACTTGAAAAGATTGGAGGAGATATAAAATTCGCAAACGGTCATCCGAAAAACAAGCAAACAAGAAAATATTACGTATACCTAACAGGCTTGTATTATCAAATATAAAATTGTAGAATGAAAATATTGAACACTCCAAGGTTTATTTTGTATTTTATCCCATCAGTAACTTATTTGCCAATTAAGAAAACAGCCTCTAGGGGAAGATATATTAAGGTAAGCACTCTCTACTGTTCATTCGATTGTAGTCGTGACTTCAACGTCAACTTATCAGGTAGTCATGCAGGCTTCTGTATCGACATAATGCGAAGATAATTGCGTGTCAATATCATAACTTTATTCTATTAACTGCTGTACTGCAGAAAACTTTTAGCTGTCAGAATCAGGTCGTTCCACAGCTCTTAGGTCTTCAGTTGACTTTTAACCAAGTTATATCATATATTTTTTTTTTGTTTTCGCGGAGAAAGTCCCTTATTACTACCGCCCAATCTTCGCGGGGGGCGACTGAGCGATTATGTTGGGGTAACCGTTGCCTTACGACCCGACAATTGAAGCGGCCCGGGCGGCGGTCGGGCCGAGTCCCTAACCAATGAACCTAACCTAAGTCCCTACGCAACGACCTACCAACTAAAACTCCGCGTTGACCCTCTTTGGCGCATAAGGGACGACTGCGGGCTTCCCCGAGACAGCAGGTCCGAGTCTTCGTCGCGTCTGCGCGGTGCCGCCTTGCGGCCTGTCTCCTAAATGTGGGGGGGCTCCTAGCCCCCGCGCATCGAACGACGCTCTCAGCGTCAACGGCAGCGTGAGGTCAACGCCACACTGCCATCCATCCCGGGGGTCAACCGAAAAATGTGCAAGAAATGCACAAAAATGCACTAGGGCGGACAGCCCCCTGCTGCCCGCCGATGACCTCCTTCGTGGACCCTATTAGTCGCCTCTTACGACAGGCAGGGGATACCGCGGTGGAATTCTCCAAACGCCCCCATTCCACAGGGCGGGAGACGCCGGTCAGTCGTCCACCCGGCGCCTCCTATGTCTCCTCTGACGGCGGCAGGGATCGGCCCTCTCCCGATCCCTCTCGGCGCTCTCCTTCTGCGAGATGACCGCCTCGCAGAAGTGGGCCACCGCACGCCAGGCCTCCTGGCTGCCGACCATGGAAGCGACCACAGCCGGCAGCGAGAAATCTCTTACTACGACTGACACGAGAATATCATATAATAGCTAATATTAATGCCAAAGTGCGTTGATATGTCCTTCCACTCAGCAAAAGAATACCATACATGACTTTTTTCATAGTGATTAATTTCTCCCTAACCGAATTTCGGCCACGGTGGTCTATTGCAACGAAGAGCAGCCAGGTGCGCAGGAGATATTAAAGTGCACAAGTGTGTGCGCAATACACAATTCCTTCGTGATTGCTGTAAGACGACAATCCGGCATGACCGGAGAGAGATCAGGCGCTGAGCCAACGGCTTTACGTGTTTTCCGAGGCACAAAGTTTTCACACCGCTGACTTCCTGACTCTGAGCTGCGACTGAATAATTTTGAAGATGAAATAACCCAGCTACAATTATTTTGGCCCGACCTGGGATTCTAATCCAGGATCTTAGTGCAGTAAGTAGTCGTATTCGTACTGTGTACAATTATAGCTAGGTCACCGAGACAGTTGATTTTCATAGTAATACATCATGGGCCAACGAATGATGTAGCTACTTTTAATTCCCGTAAACATAGCCGGAAAAGACAACCGCGCCGCCATAAGTTATGTTTTGGTTCAGAACGGTTCCACAGGACACAATTCCCGAAACCAAAAATAAATCGTGGAGCCGTCGCGAAAGTTGGCCACGCCGTGACATTCGTATATTCAAACCGTCCGCTTGGAGTCGTAAACGAGTTAAAAAATTCAGCGCGACGCCCGCCCGCCTCCGCATTTCAATTAGTCGCGTTAAAAACTTCTCCAGCTTGCTAAATACATTATACCTCCTTTTTGTATGCGGGTATGCGATTTTGATGCGGTATTTTCGGCCGCAACTTGTCGCGTTTCGTTCACAATTTGGTGTTGAAGTTGTACGGAAAAGGTTTACGTTGGAAACGTTAGGTACGAAGTTCAGTTTGCATAGTTTGTTGTGGACTTTTTATCAATAAGTATAGATCATATATAATAATAGCCCTGTATTATATATTGCCCAGTGCCCACTGCTGATCACGGGCCTCTATTACTGAGAGGGTTTCAGGTGTTCCACCACGTTGGCCCATTGCGGGTTGGCAGGCTTCACATACCTTCGAAATTCTTATGGAGAACTTCTCAGGTGAATTATCGCTGTTATCTATAAGAATTTAGAGGGTGTGTGAAGTCTACCAAACACCATTAAGCCGGTATGATGCACTAAGGCCTAATCCCTTTTATTAGTAAAGGAGACCCGTACCCAGTAGTGGGACAGTATTCAGGGCTGATATAATAGTCACATTAAAAGCGGTAAGTGGTTTAAAATGATCTTACATGTGTTGGAATTGACGAGTCACGCACAAATTCTGTATAGATATTATTGCCGGACATAAGCTCTCCTTGATCCTCGATGTTTAAGCAGAGGCGCTACTGGTGCACCATCACTTTTTAGTCGCTTGATTCACTTCCGATCTTCAGTAATATTATGAAGATAGTTTGTACTATTGAATGTAGCATGTAGTTAATATATCTGAAATTTATTTCACTAATACAAAGCATTATCGCTAAAAGCCATACGCTTCTTTTAAACGGCGATGTTAATTTCCCTAGGATCGCCGATGGGCAAAACTTCTGAATACAAATATAATCATCCAAGTTTAATTTCAATAATTATAATTGCGTCTTCGTTTACGCAAAAGAAATTATCAAAATTGTTACACGAAAAAAGTATCCCAAAGGCGAAGTTATAACGAGGTGGAGTTAATAAATTTTTCTGTCAACCCCCAGCGGTACCCAGAAAAGTTTAAATTAGATTTGTCGTATTAATCTCCTTGGAACTTGCGATGGTACACTCCATTTTGTTTTCTTAACTTGACCTTTAAATACCAGCATATATTTATGTTAATTGTTAAAGTGGATTGAACTTATCTACAGGGTGTTTTTTTATGTGACCCTGTAGTCTACACCGGGGGAAATCTGCGAATGGCATACTAGAATCTCCCAGCTTAGGGAGCGCCAGGGCTCGGAGGAGAGTTGGGAGAGTATAATGGGGGATGTGTGGGGGAAGGATGGGAATCCACTTTAGGATGGACGGTGGAGTGAAGGATTCTGCTGGTGGTAGGATATATATTATATCCGCCCGTACCACCGTACACAATGTGTTAAAGCCCGCCGTGGTGACTCATGTAAGTGTGTCGCGTTCGTGGATTAGCCTGTATAGGTATATCTGGTTCCAACGGGCCGGCAAAATTGAGTCCTGCTGAGGTGTAGTCATCTCTCGTCAGTTTCTATCGAGCCCTACTTCACTTACAATCAGGTGCAATGAGTTCACTTGGCACATTCAATTTTACATTACGATGCTTATACATTTCGCCCACTTACCATCACGGCCATCAGTTAATCTGCCTACGTAGGCTATAAGAAACATTTTTCGTTAACGTAGTTATTGTGGCAATATGGGTGAAAATAGTATTGCGTTGACCAATATTGGAAGGCTTATGATCCTTCTGCCTTTTATGTTAATAATTGATAAATGGAATCACAGTGGATTAAATTATTAAACTGTTAAATAACAAAACTATCTTACTTTACCTTTGTAACGCCTTATTAAATTTTGAATGTCGAATTACAATACACATGAATTTTGCTATTATAGTTTACAAGGAGTTTCAAATAAATTCTTAACTGGTAGATTGTATACGATTTTTTGGTTAATTATCAAATAAAGGAACAACATCTATAATAATTCTGAATAGTTTGTAATATTCGACAATAGAGCGGCATTAAAAAAATAACCTTTAAAGATTAGATACAGAATTGAATAGATTTCATAGCATAGGCCAAACGAATAGATCCGAGCAAATACAAATATCTTACGGCTTACTACCAGCAGGATAAATATGTTACAAATAAGTATGTACAGTTTATCTCTACAATTTCCAAAAGTATTACAATTTTAACAATTTTCCTCATGCATAATTTTATCACCAAATATGGCACAAAATATCTTAACATTTTTGGCAACATTTTAGTTTTCGCGGTCACAAGATAATCTCACGAGCTCCCTAAACATTTGAGTTATGTTTCGAACCAAATGGGCAAATTTATTGCAGGAAGGAAGGAATTTTATTGCTATCCCTAAGCTTAAATATTTTATTCGCTTATTCAGATAAAACAAATGACTAATGTACGGAATTGATGACTAACATTTTATATAAGGACAATGTATTTTACGTAATATCTTTCGTATTTATCATATAATTTATAAGTACATCGATTTAGTTAAGGCTTTTTATAATACTCAGTTGGATAAGCCATCTACCTGCAATAAAAAAAAACATCATAATCGGTCCATTCGTATGGGAGCACTACATATGTATATGACGCACAAACAGAGATATACAAATTACCTAAATTTATAATACACCTATTTTTCCGTTGGGAGTTAAAAAAATGAGTCTGTATTGATGAATCTGAATACGATTTTCATTTTTCGACCTATAATTATTGTCATCAGTGGCGGCCTTACTAGACGCGAGGCCCCTGGCGAAATCAAAATACAACGCGTTGCCCCGGACGGCGGAAGAAAAATCCCCGGTTTTAACAGTTTGCTTGGTAAGATCGTAAAAAAAGTCCCCCAAAGCACCGCGCGCGAGACCCCTGTAGGCGCGAGGCCCTGGGCGGTTACCCGGTTCGCCGGCCCCCTAAAGCCGCCCCTGATTGTTATTATATTACATTTAACGGATTCAAAATTCTTAGAAACGATACTAAATATTTGGCATTTTGTTCATTGTAAAACAAAACAATACTGCGTGATAGGTATTACAATACTAATATTAAAAATCTGAACAGTTTTATGTTTGAATGGACTAAACTCAGGAACTACTAAAGGGATTATGATTTTCTTTCACTAATAAGGAGCTACATTACTCCTGAGTGTTATAAGCCACTATCCTGGAATACCTTTTTCACGCAGTCGGGAACGCACGCAAAAGCTAGTGGTTAATAACCAGAACATTTTGCGTTCGTTAGCTCGCAAACAAATGGTCCAGTAACAAATGTCATATAAACAATTGGATTGTGCGCTGCAAAACAGGAAGCTTGTAATAGATTTTATTGACAACGCTGGCCGGTGGCCAAATAACTGAATTGATGGCATACGCCTTGATGGGGAGTATGGTTTTGTGATTTTATGTCGAGATTCTTGGCTCCCGAATGAGGTCAGTGGGTGAAGCTCGCTGTTTAATTATCCAGTTATGTTTGATCTACTAACTAGGGTATTCCATCAGCTAGTTAAGCCAATATCTACGAAAGGTCCAAAATAATGTATAATAATATCAGCCCTGTATTATATACCGTTCCACTGTTGGGTACGGGCCTCCTCTACTACTGAGAGGGATTAGGCCTTAGTCCACCACGCTGGCCTAGTGCGGATTGGTAGACTTCACACACCCTTGAAATGCCTATAGAGAACTATTCAGGTATGCAGGTTTCTTCACGATGTTTTCCTTCACCGTTAGCGCAAACGATAATTAACAAAGAATACACACATATTTTTTAGAAAAATCAGAGATGAGTGCCTTTGGGATTTGAACCTGCGGACATTCGTCTCGGCAGTCCGTTCCACATACAACTAGGCTATCGCAGCTTTTTAAAATAATGTAAGCCTTTATAAATTCGGTAATGGTTCCCCTTAAAGTTTAATTACAAAATTGGTCTTGGTTTTATCATACACAAAACTGAAGGTTTCAGATGTAAAAATACAATAGGATTTTATTTTCCCAATCTTAATAATGTCACAAACAATTCACATTTGTTGAACATCACATTTTCCTTATATTTCAACGTTGTGTTATTGAATAACGACAATAACATTTGTCGGTGACGTACAAATAGACATTTGTCAATGGTGATAGGGGAAATGAGCCGGCATCGAACATACTCATTTGTTTCAATAAAGAAACTTGAGATCTTATGGTGGTCTGGGTCATAGAAGGTTAATTTTATAGTTTCATGCTTGCTCTTTAAACGATCTTTATAAACTGAGGTAGAAATAGGTACAAATAAAAATAAAAGTATAAACTAAAATTAAAAAATAAGAATAATAAGAAATTGGTTTGTTAATTCTCCGATATTTTCTGTATAATTTGAACTAATAATTTGTTTTCTAAATGTGATTTTATTTTATTTTTGTTATCTTTATTTTAAATAATTTTGTTGTTCACATCTGTGTTATTTATAAGTGGAAACTTCATTAGATTTAGTAACACAATCTTTTGTTATTTATATTAGATATTTTCTGTTTATTTTTCAATAAGAAATAAATTAAAATATAAAAATAGTAAAATAAGTCGGATTTAGAACCTCATCGTTATGGAGATAATTAAAAGACCGACAAACGAACATAATATTAAGTTATTTTAGTACCCCCTCTTATCAATCGCTACTGCTTCGTTTATCCATGGGTCTTCCGACATTACACAGGTTATTCTGGGCAAAGATCATTCAAAATCAGGTGGTTCATTCACCCGTTTAAATAATAATACCTTTTAGCGCAGGGACATGATTTAACACCGATGAAGAGCGTGTATTTGAATTTCTATTATTTTATAAATGATTAAAATCAATTTGTAACATACATTATGCATTATTTTATTTGTCTGCACTCCTCTATATGAACTTTAATTATTCCAAATATCAGTCCTCTGTGCGCGCAATGTACTTAAAAAAGGTTACAGAGATTTTTTTTCACATATTAATTTGCACGTTGTAAGCTTTTCATTTGAACCACACGAGAATTCTCGTGACAAGTCATTATCAGGCGTTATCGGCTATTCACATCCGTAACATCGTTACATTAGTTTCATAAGGTTATATTATGTTGTATGGGGAGTTCTGATGCCTCCTTTATTTATTGCTCTCCTGGTACATTTATAAAATGTTTTCTAAGAAATTAGGTTATATTCCTTCTTTTCTTTTTTATAATTATATTTACGAACAGCGTGGCGCGCTTTAGGGGAGGCCTATGTTCAGCAGTGGACAGCTGTAGGCTGATGATGATAATGATGATTTACAAATGAGTCATGGGTTCCTAAACTGGTAACTAAGTTTATTTTTACTCTTATTCTAACCCCATTTCATGGTGGGGTCAACGAAATACACTTATTCAACTATGGCACGAACAGTTTAGTTCGTTTTTACGACCGACTTATTGAAATAAATTATCACTGTGAGGATACAATTCCACGCAAATTTTATAAAAAAATTGGTGTCTAGTAATGTGAAATAAATAAATACTTAATAGAAAAAACAGATTTTTATTTAACACATTCTACTCATACAGGCTTTATATATCGGTAATTATTACCTCTGTTAATTACCTGATCTGACAAGCGTGTCCTTGTAATACATGAACGGCCCCTGAGACCTAAAACCCTCTCATTAGTAGAGGAGGCCCGTGCCTAGCGGTGGACATTCATTTGTAAATGTAAACCATCGCGCACGTTCAATAACAAACAGATTGTAGTAAACACAGAAAGAATTACACAAAGATCTACGATAGCAAGTGAAAGCGAAGATCCATTACGTTTTATATTTACAGTTAATCGTAATTGCACTTCGGAATTTAGGACGTTTTCCTGCACAATCTTAATTGGTTTAACGTCGTGCAACATCGGAGTTTTTGTTTTGTACCTTACTGCATCTTTGGTACGCTGATTGCCGAATTCTAGTACATATTTCTGTGAATCCAATGGCTATGTAATTTGGCCGTACAAGGTGATCGCAAGTTGGTTTCGGGACTACATTTAACTAGTCCATCACTTCTGACTCTGCAATCAGTATAGAAGTATATTATTTCGTTATCATATTGATCAGCTATATTAAGAAGTCTCAGGCCTGGTGTCCAAATATATCGACTTGATAAAATTGTTTCGTTTAATTCGCCACAAAGCTCTGGGTCCCACTTAAGTCTGTCATCTTGCCAGATAAAATCTACATTACCGTTTGCTGCGAATAAAAATGCTTTCTGAAGTTGCCGTTCCCAAAAGTTTTCATGGCTTCTGTTGTCGATGATGCAGTCACTTCTCATAGAATGTACGAAGAGTAATATTATAAAATAAACGTTCAATACCATTGTTGAATTTGTACTGGCGTCAGAATAGTTGTTGTCTGTTAAAGTAATGTGATATATGTACGCCCACTTAGATAATTATACATCATTACTTGTTCGAATAGACTAATAGTTATTTTGATTTTTAGACTTAGAGATTGTTTTTCTATTCCAAAATAATTATTAGCCATTCGTTATTTAATTATTAAGATTTATATTTGTGAGTTCGATCAATTAGTATGACTATATGAATTTCACTTATGAGTATCACTTCACATCCCGTTTCTTTATATACCGCTTTGGCCGGTATGCAGCTCTCCTATGACGGAATACGGACGCAATATAAATAAATTTTAATGTGGTATATAAAACGAATCACTAAAAAATGGACACAATGTTACAGGCCACACTGTTCCTCTAAGTTATTTTTTGTACCAGTAAAAGTCTTTTGCTAGGGCAGAGTCGTGAGTAAGGGCTAGTATTTTAAGCCAGTGGTTAAGTTGGCGAAAATAATCTTTACTGGGACAGCAATGCTTGATTTGCCACATGATGCCAGATGTAAATACAACTTGCATACTCTCGTATTTAAGAGATTTGGCGAATTTTGGTGTCGGTATGTGTATATAAATAAAACAAAATATTAATTATGTATTTTTTATTTAAGCAGTATCAACAAAAAAAAATGACTCAATTGGAATAAAACTATTTTTTGGATTTCAACGCGGTTTCAACTTCAAGACAATGAGCTAATTCTGCGTAGATCGGGCTGTCAACAGTTTAAACTTTGAAAAATGATGTATTATTTTAAAATGTAGATAGATATTGTACCTTTAACTTTTCGCACGATCAACACCTCAGTCTCCCCCGTGACCATAAAGGCTGCAAAGTCTTCGAAACGTCGCGAGAAAAATGTTATATAAAAACAGCGATATAACCCGAAAAAAAATTTTTTTCAAAGGCTAACATTCGCGTAAGCATAAGATCATTACATTAGAATCAAGTTTATGGATGTTTGTGAATTTATTTTAATTTCAATATTAATGTTTACGCTCATATAATTATATTAGGGTATAAATTTAAAATACATACTTATGTAAGCTACAATACTTACAACAACGTAAACTATATTTACTAAAGTTGCGAAATCCGTCCATTCCTGCGAGTGTTTCTCTTCCTTACATTTCCAACGCGGCCACATTAGTAGTTTCTCGCGAATTACTAACACAACTTCATTCACTGACGAAAGCCAAGCGGGAGGCAATGTCTTTTTCTCACATATCCCATGTAGTACAAACGTTAAAATAATACCAATAGTAGTTATTGCTATCGATCCTCGGTAGAAGAGAAGTATAGTAGGAGGATCAGTACCTCGTATTGGAACAAAGTCATCAATCGCTGACAAAAGATACAAGTGACACACAAGACTAAAAGAAATCATTTGTAAACGTAAGCCATCTCGCACGTTCAATAACAAACAGATTGTAGTAAACACAGAAAGAATTACACAAGGATGTACGACAGCAAGTACAAGAGAAGATCCATTACGTTTTATAATGAAAGTAAGTCGTATTTGTATATTCGAGTCGGCTATATTTTCTTGCTTAATATCAACAGCTTGCCATTGCACATTGCCACGGACAAAATCTACTAAAGGATTCTTTACTTTGAACCTTACTTTACCATTTATACGCCAATCACCAAAGTCTACCAGGCACGTCTGTGTATCTAACGGCCATTTGGCCAGTTTCAGCGTACACCAAGTTCTCAAATAGATTCTGGGACTACATACAACCTGTCCATCACTTTTGATTTGGCAAGACGTATAGTAATATCTTTCACTATCATCCTCATCAACAACATTGAGAAGCCTCATACCTGGTGCCCAAATATTCATGCTTGAAATAACAGTATCATTTACGCCGCCGTAATCGGACGGGTTCCATTTAAGCCTATCGTCTTGCCACTCGAAATCCGCCCTAACATTTAACATAAATACTTCTTCATTGCTGTCGAAAATGTAGGATCTTATACTAAAAGTAACACCAATTTCCACAGTTTCGTTTGGTTTTGGAGATTCCGTGTAGCGATGCCAACGTAGAAGGTCTGTGTGCAGCTTTATTTCCCAGATATTTTCATGGCTGCTGTTGTCGATGATGCAGTCACTTCTCATAGAATGTATGAAGAGTAATAAGAGTGAAATGCTCAGTATCATTGCTGAATTTGTACTGACATTAGGCAAGTAATTTTATGACTAAAGTAACGTGATATATGTACGCCCACTTAGATAATTCGGATAAGCAGTTACACTTGCCTAATTATTATTTTGTTTTCATTTCTAACTGGATTGAATTGCGAATGATGTACGAAAATTTCTTGATTGAGATTCCGAAAAGTTCGTGCCATTCGAGGTCTAGCCTTTTGAAAGTTTAGTAATAAAAGTTAAAGATTGGTAAACGTGTAAGTTTATGTTAACAATAATTTGCTTGGAACGTTCTAGAGCCGTGTAAATGTCGTTCGCAGTTTACAACTAAAACAATTTGGATTCTTGGAGCGGCGCATTAGTCGGGTACTCAGAGTTTATGGTAATGTTGTGTTTGTGGGGCGTTACGAGAAATTTATAATCTACGCCATTCCAATACGATTCGCAGAGAGTTAAATTTTTAACCATTGTTTACTCATATTTTGCTGCTTTTTCTCGAAGTAATTTTCTGTTGGACCTGTTGTTTTAATTTAAGTCTAATATTATATAACAAGGACCTTAAAGCATCGATCGTTATCCATGAACTCATTTCTACTTTAATAGTATGTAATTTAAAGTGTATTTACATAGATTTCGTATATCTACATTGATGATTTAGTCTAAGCTCGGTAAAGACAAACATAAGATACAATTTCATGCATACCCTTGTTCATGATTAATATATTTTACGGCGCTCAGCCAACGCTATTCCAGTCCATGAGCTATCCAGCCACTGTTAGGCTAGCCAGCCATCGCTATGCCAACCAACCAACCATGTCATTCCCTTCTTTCTGCTCCACCGTTGGCTAGACGAATGCCAGTGATCAGGGATAGCTTTACAATTGGCTTTAAAAATCATTATTTCCTATGGGAGTAAATTATTAGGATAAAAAGTAGATTTTGTGTTATTCCAGGACATGATTTATCCTTGTTAAAATTCATCCATATCTATTCAGCTATTTCTGAATTTTTTTCTAACAAACATCCAAACATTTTCGCAAAAGTTCGCATTTATATTAGAAAGAAGTAATATGAGAAGTTAGATAATAATTTGACGTTGCCTCGAAAAGTAAAAGCGAAATGTTAAGATCACAAGAAAATGCCAATCAAAATACAAATATGGTATGAAATGTTTGAGTTGAATTACGAGCTAAAACACGCTCCTCATTAATATTAGAAATACATTTCCAATAGTCTTAAAGTTCGGAATGGTTTCGCAAATCTCTAGTTGGTAAATAACATTTTCATATCTAATGATACAACGTAAATATTTATACGCGTTTCGTAAGTTTCTTATTCTTGTTTAATATGAACGCTTAGAGTTACAATTTCGGGTATTATGTTATTCTCATTCGACTATAACTTTTATAACTTTGATGAGTCTTTGAGATGGGTGAAATAATGCCAGGGGTAGTGAATATAGTGCATGTTGGAGCCGGATATACACACGCTATTCCGGGAACGCGACACACTTACGTGGGCCACTGTGGCGGATTTTAACAACTTGTGTACGGTGGTCGCTATCTGGTCGGATATAAAATATATCCTACCACCAGCAAATTCAGTTACATCCACGATACCTGTTGTAAAATATAACTACCTGACAGGTATCGCGAAGACGTTGTCAACTTTAAACCCTACAGTCAATTTGGGGAAATGTTTTCGACAAGTTCGGGTCGGAAGGCCAGTGAGTCCTAATACCTTCACTCCGCAGGTTCTGACATCTAAATCAAACAAAAAAAAACTATAACACACAGAAATTAGAATTAATAAAAAAGCACTTCATTACTGATTGCATCCGTCGCCTTGGGACATATGAAGTTGAATCACCATCCTTTCTGATAAATAATCCGATGGCCATGTTGAATTTTAAAAAACAAATTTCAAATATATTTTTTTAACCGACTTCAAAAAAAAGGAGGAGGTTATCAATTCGACGTGAATTTTTTTTTAAATTTTTTTTTGTTTGTTTGTTACCTCAGAACTCGCTCATTTATGAACCGATTTGGAAAATTCTTTTTTTATTCGAAAGAATTTCTCTCCAGATTGGTCCTATAAATTTTTTTTCAAGATCGCTCCGGTAGTTTGGTTTTAAAATTAAAAAACTAGAATAATTATGTCGTCCAAGAAAACGAAATCGCGAATTTAGCTTTCCTGTGACGTATTTAGTTGTTTTTGCATTGAGTTTTGGTTGCCTGTACTTCTCACATACTTATACATATAGCATAACATCTTTTCCCCGTGTCAGGGGTAGGCAGAGGCGTAACATTTCATCGCGATAGTCGTACTGTGTGTGAAACATATCAGTTGTGTTTTTGGGTTGGGTTTAATTGACTCTACTTCTTACATACATACATATATGTATATAGATCACACCTTTTCCCCTTTTTAGGGGTAGGGAGAGATGTAACACCACAGCGCAATAGTTATAGTATGATCGAAATATATCAGTTGCGTTTTTGCGTTAGGTTTGCTTGAATCTACTTTTTACATACATATATATATAGCATCACACCTTTTCCCCTTTTCAGGGGTAGGCAGAGGTGTAACATTTGAGCACGATATTCGTACTGCGTGCGAAACGCATTAGTTGTGTTTTTGTGTTGGGTTTAGTGGACTCTACTTCTTACATACATACATACATATAGCATCACACCTTTTCCCCTTTTCAGGAGTAGGCAGAGGTGTTACACCACAGCGCGATAGTTGTACTGTGAGCCAAATATATGAGTTGTATTTTTGCGTTAGGTTTCCTCGAATTTACTTCTTACATAAATATATATAGCATCACGCCTTTTCCCCGTGTCAGGGGTAGGCAGAGGCGTATAATTTCATCGCGATAGTCGTACTGCGTGCGAAACACATTAGTTGTGTTTTTGCGTTGGGTTTAGTTGACTCCACTTTTTACACACATACATATATGTAGCATCACACCTTTTACCTTTTTCAGGGGTAGGCAGAGGTGTTACACCACAGCGCGATAGTTGTACTGTGAGCCAAATATATCAGTTGTGTTTTTGGGTTAGGTTTGCTTGAATCTACTTCTTACATACATATATATAGCAGCACGCCTTTTCCCCTTTTCAGGGGTAGGCAGAGGTGTAACATTTTAGCGCGATAGTCGTACTGCGAGCGAAACACATTAGTTGTGTTTTTGCGTTGGGTTTAGTTGACTCTACTTCTTACATACATACATATATATAGCATCACACCTTTTCCCCTTTTCAGTGGTACTCAGAGGTGTAACTCCTTAGCGCGATAGTCGTATCGTGAGCGAAACACAACTATGCCATTGAGACAGTCTATTTTTACTAACACAAAAAGCAAAATATAAAAATAATTTTAACAAAAATTAAACCGCCTTCAAAACCACTCAAAACCAAAAATAATTTCACATAACAAGTATATATTGGATACCAATTTTGGAGTCGGTGTCTAATTAAAATTGCTAGTTAAGCTAGATAAATACATTAACGAATATACGAAAACAATGTGCTGCCAGCGTACAAATTTAGCAAGTCAGATCGTCACTGGAGATAAACACATCGCCGCAGCACAGCAAATGGAAGTTATTAAGGAAATATTTAAATTTGTGAACTGTACGCTACCCAAATTCTTCCCCTGTTACATATAGCTGGTCAAATGTGGGTGTATTACACTGCCTGCCTCGAAAAAAGAGGAAATAAAAAGATGAAACACCATACATGTGCTTAGTATTACACCTTTCACTGTGTATGTTGTAGTACACGCAAACCTACTCCTTTTAATTGATTTGAAAGAAATTTAGCTCATAGATGGACTATGCAACAAATATAGCTAACTAGCAATTTTAATTAGGCACCGACTCCAAAATTGGTATCCAATATATACTTGTTATGTGAAATTATTTTTTGGTTTTGAGTGGTTTTTGAAGGCGGTTTAATTTTTTGTTAAAATTATTTTTATTTTTCCATATTTAGTCTGTAGGATTTTTGTAGAGACGTACAACTCTGGTAAGACTGATGTTTTATTTATTATTTACCATATCTTGGCGCCAAGTCTCATGGTTATTTAATTATTTACCTTGCCGTAATACCAAGCTTCAAGCATGTTATTTAAAGTAGTTAAAATGGTCAAACTAATCTTGTCTCTTGTAATGTGATATATTTAGACTCGTCCATACATTAAAGGAATTTGTCTTGTAAGGGATAAAAGGGCCCGTAAATGGGAGGTAAGAGGATTTAAAAGGGCTTCCTTTAAATGGGGCTTAATGGGACTAAGGCGATGTTTCGCTCCTCATGGATATGTTTATTTAAATTTACTATGTATTTTATAGTTTAGGCGTATATAAAAATCCGTGTATTATAATGTTTAACTAACATATTATACAGAATAATATCAGTGCTTACACATAAATATTAAAACTTTATTTAACAGTGGGTCTCAAACTGGACAAAATATCTTGCCGATCAGAACGTGTCTCAGGAGAGCGCAGTGGAATACCAAACAATACTTTTTTAATTCGAGGTGTTGGATGGTGTTTCTACTGTTTATAGACGCTCGTATCGCTTACCATCAGGTGAAAGAAAAGCCCGTCTCGTCATTCAAAGCAAAAAGTGACCATTCCAACTTGTGACAAACCTGACACATTTAGACTATTTTATCCCCGAAGGCTTGTCTACAATGTATTGATCACAATGTAGAATATAAAGTTGTCTATAGTTACATTGTACTAAAACACAAAACTCAGCTCGACATGTGGCTAAACAGCCGATAGCCGTGGACACACGAGTAATTTCCAATTAAAAAGTTACCGTTCGACGAAGGCGTGCCCATCAAACAGCCACAGTGACATTTGGATGTTTGTTAGCTTTTAAAGGTATACCTACAGAGCTGTTTTCAATTGTTAAATAAAAGTTTACTGTCGAATAAATAATTTGACGGATTAGAGAAGTATAGCGAGATAGCCTAGATTGGTGTGGAACGGACTGCCAAGACGAATGTCCGCAGGTTCAAATTCCAAGAGCACTCACCTCTGACTTTTATAAAAAATCATGTGTGTATTCTTTGTGAATTTATCGTTCGCTTTAACGGTGAAGGAAAACATTGTGAGGAAACCTGCATATCTGAGAAGTTCTCTATAGGAATTTCGAAGGTGTGTGAAGTCTACCAACCCGCACTAGGCCAGCGTGGTGGACTAAGGCCTAATCCCTCTCAGTAGTAGAGGAGGCCCGTGCTCAGCAGTGGGTAAGTATATATTACAGGGTTGATATTATTATTATTATTATGATCGAAGTTTTAAAAACCTTTTTTGTAATATACGTAAGTTTTTTTTATAAGTATTATACTTACATTAAATTGTGTGTAATTGGATTTCTATTGTTGTAAATAAAACTGTAACGAATTTATCCTATGCTTCAGAATTGTTCATTGATAATTATTATCGTATTGTCAACCATTTATTTACGACAGGTTAGGTTTAATATTTAAGTCTGAGACCATTATGACCTGACGATCACAATCGTATCAATCGTTATATTTTATATTACTTAGATGTAACTTAACTTAGAACAATTTATTGATTAACCTTTTCGCTAACGGTACTAATGACACAGAAGGATTCTTTTGGATATTAAAAAAAATATTGTACACGGTATATCGAAGATGTGAACATTAGAACGAAACACCACCTGTAACTAGCCGTATCCAGCAGTTTAACTCCACATCAGCGCGGGGACCTCTCGGCGTATTTATATGGAAATTTTGATGAACTCCGCCAGCACAGGAGGCTGTTATTATCAGCTTTGTGTATAATACGTTATTTATTGCGCTCGAGGTAATAAGCCAGTGTTAGACCGCGCGACTTTATTTCCCACGTGGCGTTACCGTTGTATTTAAGTTTTGGTTGCAATCTACCGTATTTTTTTTATTATAAATAAGTGATTCCTAACCGAATTTCGGCTACGGCGGCTCATGTCCATGGAGATCAGCCAAGTACCCAGGAGATAATATAGTGTACAAGTATGTACGCAATGCACAGGTGCACTCTTTATTCCTTCACTCTGATAGTCCGGTGAGACGGCAATCTGATAAGGCCGGAGAAAGATCAGGCGCAGGACCAACGGCTATACGTGCCTTGATAGTACAAACAGACCCACCTAGTGTTACCTTAGTACACTCATCCCTAATCGTTGATATCTCATACTCTCCCAGTGGCCGTCCTGAGTCTAGGTTCGTGTCCGTTATTGGGTTTCCCTCAGGATAGTCGCTTAATTTTTCAAGGGTGGCGAATGGCTAAAGCGTTCACCCTAGTCAGGCTAAAAAACGTGCCATGTTCAAAAAAAATTGTTACGTCTTCTTTCCATTTTTGCCAGCTACAGGTACATTTTGTGTAAAAGGGAACAAATTCCAGAAGAAGTTCCAGACTTCAGGCTGATGACGAGAAAACCATAATATCAAGGGGTTCTGAAATCGACTTACTTGATCCATCAAGTACACTACACGAGTTACGATGTTAAAATCAGGTAACCTTGTTGCTCATTTGCCCATGCTATAAAAACACCCCTTCCCCTAATGCTGGATTATTTACTCAGTTCTTTTAGTTCATGGGCAATGTTGACTCATCAAATGATCATCATCAGCCTATATCTTTGTCCACTGCTGGACATAGATTGTCCTCCAATATGCGCCATTTTACCCTGTCTTTGGCCTGTCGCATCCAGTTCTTACCAGTGACTTTTCGCAGATCGTCACTACCTAGCTTTAGGGCGTCCAACACTACGTTTGCCGAGTCGTGGTCTCCACTCAAGAACTCGTTTACCCCAAACCCCATCAAATGATCACGTGACCCATTCCTTTACCATACCTTAACATAATTTTCCGCTCCCAGAATTGAGTACGCGACCCACATTTCAATTACCACTCCAGCCTTCCTTAAACACATTTCCAATATAATTCCAATAAAAAGGTTGACAAAAGCTTGTATTTCAAAGCACGAATTCCCTTTTAAAACAAAAGAGACGATAATAAGGATATTTCATCGCAATTGTGGAAATTAAGTGCTTTCGAAACTGAAGTGTAATTGTTTGGGAATGTAAAAGACTCAGCATCATTGTTCTGATGACATGACTTATTTTGACTGCTTTTTATATTTCATAGTTATACGGGCACAGTCGATGAGGTCGGTAAAGTGATGTTACTAGATCTGCAAGTTGAGTGATGTGAAGAGTATCTAACAATAGATTATTATCCATAGATAGTTGATGCTGTGCTGGCTTGTTTGAAATCCTTCACCAGGCGACAAAATTATGCCGGCCTTTACGAATTTCGAAAGCGGATTACCACCTAAGCTGTACGCGACCCCACTGCCCCTGATGGTAAGTGGAGTAGGCTTCAATAGAATGTCGTCTGACGAGAGATGGTTACCCCTCGACAGTCGACATAATCATGCCAGTTGGAATCGAATATACACAAACTAATCTCGGAACGCAACACACATACGTGGGCTACTATGGCGGGTTTAAACACCTTGTGTACGGTGGTCGCTATCTGGGCGGATATAAAAAGTCCTACCTCCAGCAATACATGAGCTTCTAGAGTTGGTTTTACACCTTATGTATAGACACACTATCCACTATAAATAAATTTATTTGAAAATACAATAAACTTAATGATATGGATGTGATATAATAATATATTTAGGTCAGATATCCAAATTGTTATATCTTCAAGCTGCCAACTTTGCGAACACTGAACATTCATTCTTAATTATTCGCTCATTTGCCAAATCGTGCGTTTTCTGAGGAAAATAGAACACTTCCGACAAGTAAAGCGGAAACTTTTCCTTCAAAAAAGGAAAATTGGAATATATATTTGTCCAATTTTGTAATCTGTTGGCATTTAATGTGTATTAAGTGATATTTTCGTCTTATGGAAAGGAAAGGAGATATAATATTAAATTTTAGTGACCAGTTACCATTACTTGATAGTTCTCCAGATATGTAAAAACAATATTTCATTATTTTAAGCTATAACATACATATTTTGGAAATCTTAGAAAAAGAAACTCGTAGTTACTATGTCCATCTGCAATGTTTTTTTACGCTAACTGATTGACTTGGTCTCTACTAAAAGTAACTTAATTGTTCATGGTTATGGGCGTCCAATATTTAAAATGATGTGAACCACTTGATAATTTGCCATTCGCTGTTTCCAAGCTATTGGCTATACACTCCACGTGGTAGTGGTGTCAGCTTTCCCGTCTTTTTTTCCACTTCGCTCTATCGAATGTCTTCGGAAACTTGACACTTTACTGGTGGTAAGTTTCTCATATGTGAGAGACCGCCTGGGTAGGTACCACCGCAATTTCTATTTCTGCCGCCAAGCAGCAGTGTGTAGTCACTGTTGTGTTCTGGTTAGAAGGACATTGAAGCCAGTGTAACTACTGGACATAATGAGAGTTAACATCTCATGTCTTAGAATGGCGAGCGCAGTGGTATACCATACAATACTTTGTAATTCAAGGTGTTGAATGGTATTTCGGTTGTTTACGGGCGGTCGTATCGCTTACCATCAGGCGAACGGCAAGCTCGTCTCGTCATTCAAAGCAATAAAAAAAACATTCTTTCATATCCTTCAATGCTACAGCATTCTACCTTGTCTTTAATCTGCCTCTGAATCTTTGGCCGTTCGATGCTATAAAAACCAAATTCAATAAAAAAGCGACATTTTTATTGCACAAGGAAAGAACTTCTGCAAGAATCCTTAGAACATAATTCTAATTAACCCAATTAAATTGTTTGCTAATGAAGTTACTCGGTTTTTTTTTCATAAAATCCCCTGAACAACTTGGACCGATCTCAATTTTCTATAGTCATTACTTTTTAAGATACCACTTGATGTCTTTAACGGTTTTAGGGTTCTGCGTCTCACAATTCTTGCAATGCGGGATCACATGTAAAAGTTATTTAAATAGCAAATTTTATTATTTATACTAGTTGACCCGACAGACGTTGTCCTGTCTTAACTATGTATGCACGCGCGCATTCTGTCAATCGCTGACAGTTATTTCAAACAATTGACGATTATATATATTTTTTTTAAATTTTCTAATTTTCCGCGCAATTTTTTGAATATTTCTTACATAAGAACATTCTCCTGAAAATAACAGACAACTACAAAAAAAATACTGAAATCGGTCCTGCCGTTCACGAGTAATGGCGTGACCAAGGGAAATAGGGATTCATTTTTATATATATAGATTGCATATAAATAAAATAAATAAATACCGACTGCCTCGGTGGCGTAGTTGTACTGCATGCGCGGTACGACAGCGCACTGGGGTCCTAGGTTCGAATTCCGGGTCGGGCAAAGTGATATTTGGGTTTTTCTGCTCCGTATCAGCCCGGAATATGAAATTTGTGGCCGATATGGCAATAGGTTCGCCCCCGTCACATCATGGGACGGAACACATTTGGCGAAAAATGGGTGCCCTGGTTGCGCCACTGTATATCTCTTCGGAGACATTTATACGTGATGATGTGTGTATGTGTGTGTATATTGCGTACCTTTGGTACTTGTGGTTAAGCTAAGTACGTAATTTTCTTAAGTAATGGTGTGTAAATCTTTAATTGGTGCTTGTATTATTTATTAAACCTATGTAAAGTATATTAGACTGTTTAATATACTTATTGTTAATGTACCTATTGAAGTAAACAAACAAATCACAATACTGTAAAAATGACAACGTATTTTCTTGTTCTTTGTTAACTGATCAACATTGTTGTTTGTTTTATAACGTCAAAGTTGTTTACTGTAAAACGGTATTTAAGCAAATGTAAGAAATCTGTATTCTGTACACATGAATTATATTGTCTTAGTTGCTTATTTGGCTACCTTTTCATAAAAGCAATGATATATGTTTTATATTATCGTCTCGTTCTTTTTAGTTCACATTATTGAATGTGTGATGAATATTAAATTTATAAAATAATTAATTGTATAATTGTATAATAGTACGTTCTAGAACCCTCTTAATTTACCAATGTTTGTTCTTGGCAGTTTTTTTATCTTGTTCTTGGCGAAAATTAGTTTTTTAATTGTTCCGAGGTCTGTGAAATTTTCCTTTCAAATTATTACCGTTTAGTACGTCCGTTTTGTTAAGTTTTGGATTACTTGTTGCGACATCTGTCCAGACATTCTCATTTTGTTAATTATTATGAGCGGGTATTCACTTTTTTATAGAATATAATTCTTAGGGACCTCTTATTTTTGAGCATTTTAGATTTTGATATTTATGTAAAACATTTTATGATGATAATTTTATTGTTATCTCACTCCTGAGAATGTTTCTTACTAAGAGTTCCATAAAGTTGTTGTTTCACTTTTGGGAATGTCGTTTCCCTAACTAAGAGTCCCACAAAGATTACAAGACAGATTAGTGTTTTAGAAGACTCGGCAAGCGTCACCGCTAGCTGTGTGCCGTTACCGTTCCTGGCTCGTAACAGTTGCAGTGGCGGATGTGAGGGCAGGAAAATCTCGAGGTGTGATAAAATGCGTGCCACTGCCGATATTGGCTTATAGAAGTTGCAGTAGCGGGTAATCGGAGGGAAGAGGGATAAAGTATATAACTCAGAGTTACACTGTTTCTTGGACAAAAGTAGCCAGTATGGTTGTCCATGACGTGCTACCAGCTATCTGTATGCCAAAAATCCAAAAGGTCCCACAGTTGCAGCGTTTACTTTTAAACACATCCAAACATATTTATTCTTTGTGTTTGAATGTCTTTAATGCATCGAGGATTCTCCCATGCCAATAAAAATAGCACATATTTTTAAATCCAACATTACAAGTATCAACAGCAAATAGAAGACAATCTATACTAATTGCACTCACGATGTTCGAGATGACAATTTAAAAACACTTACAAGTTATTACGGCAGGTGCTTGCTACTTCTAGGGTTGGCGAAAAGAGTTAAAAATATATCTGAATAATTTACAATGTTACTTTCTTCAATAAATTGGAATAGAAGGTTTAAACATAATGAACTTTTTGAAAAAGCCTGAGACTGTCGTAGTTTTTACTTAGTTAGAATTATAAACATAGTATATCATGCATGTGTCTTCTAATTTATCAATTTCCCCGTGCATTCCCAACAGTTTTTAACACTCTTGGCCCTCTATTTACTTGAAATGTTAGATATCTGATAATCAAAGTTCGTTGCAGTCGACCTCCATTAGTCTTCCCCCAAAGAATTATAAATATATATTTTTATTTGTTTATACATAAGGTACATTTCATAGATTTTTTTACTGTCCCATTATTTACGCCCCAGCCTTATAAGGCTAGAGAAGCTAGAGAGGCTTTAGGGATATATTTCTAGACCATGGTTGACTGGTAGAAAACTCCTGTGATTTGCCCATATGTATGAAAAATAAATAAATAAATATGTCGCAAGTGACAACCCTAGATCGCATACACTTGTCGGTTCATAAACGAAACGATTTGCACTATCACTTGACGTGTTGCAGACGGTAACATGCCATTAACACCTTTCATCGAACGAGATACGATACATATTAAGAATATTTAAATGCATTTGATTACGAACAGTATCTGGAAATAAGACTCCGCAGGAATTTTACTTATATTATAAATGCGAAATAGTCAAAAACATGGATAAATTAATTTTATTATAGTGATTACTTGGAAAGGAGAATGCCCATTTTTGTATGAAAGTTGGGCTACGCTTGCGTCTGTACAAAACCTTCACTAAACTATAGGGAATATATCCTAAATCTTATATAAATTGAAAACAGTTGGATATTCGATGGGAGTTCGGAGTAATCAGAATTTTATTAACTCGGTTATTTTGAGGTTAGGTATGGACTGCAATAATGTACGGTAAAAAGTACCTACGTGCCTAATTAAGTTCAGTATTGCAGAACCTACTTGATATCGCTATAAACAATTATTGGACATTCTTTTCACTTAGCTTTAATCGCCCTTATAAGAAATTTATAGGTATTAACATATCTGATGAGACGAAGCTCCAATAAAACTTCCAAGATAGTATGGCGGAATATTATTTTTTCCACGGAGCATATACTACCCGACCCTTTGTGTAAGTACATACTTAGTCTGGCCATAAATACTGTTACACTTAATTATAAAAAAATATTACATTTGAATTTCGAATCTGTCATTTTTATACGATTGTTCATTGTGTTTTCTCATTTTGGCGCCAATACATTGTAAAATATTTTGCGATATTAAAATGGTGTGGGGTGATAAAGAGAACCGAATCGCTGTGATAGCATTACACAAAGTAGGTATGGAGCCAAATGCAATTTTTAAAACTCTCCATACACTTGGTATTAGTAAAATGTTTGTGTACCGGGCTATTAATAGGTACAATGAGACCTCCTCTGTTTGTGACAGAAAAGATCTGGCCGTCCACGTAGTGTTCGGTACGAAAAAAGGTGGTCAAAGCAGTAAGGGAAAGAATTCGAAGAAATCCTGTCCGAAAGCAAAAGATTTTATCTCGGGAAATGAAGATAGCACCTAGAACCATGTCGCGTATTTTAAAAGATGACTTAGGACTTGCAGCCTATAAGAGACGCACTGGCCATTTCTTAACTGATAATTTAAAGAAGAATAGGGTGGTAAAATCGAAACAACTACTGAAGCGGTACGCAAAGGGAGGTCACAGAAAAATTTTGTTTACGGATGAGAAAATTTTTACAATTGAGCAACATTTTAACAAACAAAATGACCGTATTTATGCTCAAAGCTCTAAGGAAGCTTCCCAATTAGTCGACAGAGTGCAACGTGGACATTATCCGACTTCAGTGATGGTTTGGTGGGGTGTTAGCTATGAAGGAGTGACTGAGCCATATTTTTGTGAAAAGGTATCAAAACATCGGCACAAGTGTATCAAGATACCATTCTTGAGAAGGTAGTTAAGCCCCTTAACATCACCATGTTCAATAACCAAGTATGGTCCTTCCAGCAAGACTCGGCGCCGGGTCATAAAGCTCGGTCCACGCAGTCTTGGTTGGAATCGAACGTTTCGGACTTCATCAGAGCTGAAGACTGGCCGTCGTCTAGTCCCGATCTTAATCCGCTGGATTATGATTTGTGGTCAGTTTTAGAGAGTACAGCTTGCTCTAAACGCCAGTATGGCAAGACTAGGTATTTTTCTGACTTATGACATATTCTATTACATGGATTAACTTAATCTTTATATTCACCTACCATTATCTCATTTCAATATGGCGTCAACACATATTGTAGAATAGATTCAGCTTTGTTTTTATGACCGGCCGCATGCCTGACGCCAACCCTCTTTGGACGATTCCGATTCCAGGCAAGTCATGTCAGAAACACCGAGGTAAAATGTTGCTTGGCCTGGAAATCGAACAGGAACCTAGAAACTAACTTCACAGCCTGATTAGGCTAACAGTTACTTATCATAGGAAAAGAAAAATAAAACAAATACGAAATCTGATATATATTTTTATACAGATGTGTAATTTGATAGATATGGCTTTCCAGAAAACAGACGAGAACTTGATGTGGCCGCAACACGCTTATAATACTGCTGAAGTGAGTGAATGAGTTCTTGCAGTGCTGGTCGGGTCATGTCATGCCGTTGTTGTCTGTGAAACTCTCTATTAACTGATCTGCAGCAGGCAGCACAAATTCGTTCCAGCCTTGAAACCTAAAATATAATGTAGAAGTTCAGTAAATGTGTTCAGATTATTATTATTGTTAAACTGTGTTCTTTAGTTTTTGCAAGATTTTTCACACATTGTGGGTAGGTTAATAATAATCTACATAACTTACAAACTGGATAGCCTGTTTAAGAAATATACTTATCGTTGCTGTGGCACCGCAATGGTGCAGTTAATACACCGCCGGGATATGTCGTCTCGATTAACTGTCCTGGGTCTAGGCTCTAGACGACATTGTGTTGCTGCCTTCCGTCTCAAAGTTCGGAACACACACTATATACCTTGTTTCTTAACAGTGAATTTTTCGAGTCAACATTAAAATACATAAGAATAACACTCTGATATTGAGTAAAATATTTTAATAATTAAATATTTTCATTCAGACAAATCTATAGTGTCAAAATGTCATTAATTTCAGTTGCCAGTGTAATAAAAATCAGTACCCATATATTCATTTAATTAAAAATAAAGTCCAGACATGTTTTAGCTGACTTGAGTATTTCTGTCAATGCAAGTACAAGTCGCCATTTGTTTGTTTTAGAATGATTAATATTTTATCTTTTTTACCAGCTATTTGGAGTTTGGTCATAATTATTAAGTAAAATATATTTTTTATAACAATATTTTTGTTTAATGAATAATATATTTAATCTATATATTATAGATTCAAGTACAAGTACATTTATCGTGCATATTAACTTTTTTATTCCATTTAAAAGGGGGAATTTGTTATAAATTGGTATCAATTCGCCATATTGGCAGTAAATTATCCGGTGTTTGATTTGCAACAATTAAACAACTTTTTTTATATTTTTAAAACCCCTATTTGCTCATGACTGAAATAAATACAAATGAAGTAATAATTAAAATTATGATTTTACATGGTTATTTGGTTAAGACGCATGACTGACGCAAAGATAGCCTGGTTTTGGGCATTGTCCTTTGCCGAAAAGTTACAATCTTATAAAATACCATTGACGTATATGCTATAGACACAAACGTCCATATAAACTATTTGTTCAAAATCTGAACTGAAATGGCAACCAAAACGTCACTGTCTTAACCTATTTATTCACTTAAACAACAAATAATTTTACTTATTTGACTAATATTTTTTATTCAAATCCAAGTTTACACTTAGACTCGAGTTCTTATTTCATGAGCGCCACTCCGTACACAACCGCAAGCTGTCAATATTGACCATACTACAGTCAGTTTGAATAGATTGCAGTTTAATTCAGTTGAGTACAAGTAATACAGTTAATGTTCGGAACGCCAAATCTAGTACGTAGTACATATATATCGATGTAAAAGACGATGAAATTGAGAATTGAAGTTAAGATTTTACGACTGGCATTTACTCATGACATTCACTATGCCAAAGGTAATAAAACTAAACTCATTCAAGCAGCAAAGAGGACAATAACTCCTTGCTATCTATTAGCGGCCATAGATCCCTCTTTTCTGCCAAGAATTTTCTTCTCACCTGGGAGATGTTTTTCCTCGCAAACAAGCCGTAATTAATGATGGTCCATTATTCCGTGCAGTTCCTTGAGAGGTCAAGCATTCGCACTGTACTGGAGAACGGCGAGGAATATTTAAATAATATAACTGTATTACTTTTTATGAGATCAGCATTGGTGCATAATGAAAATTTTTTAATTATCTAAGAACACATCTTCCTATATTAATGCGAGTGAAGTCCAAAGTATCTTTACAAGTGTAATAGCGGAAATCAGGTTCTAAGTTTTATTACTTATTTAATAGGTGTCATGGAAATGTATTGTAAGTAATACACTTCCATTTATTTTACTAAATAATAATAATGCAAATTGCAAACTGGTAGGCGTAATCTGTGTGTAATAATTGAAGCTTTTTACGTATTAGTAATTACCTTAACAGCAAAGTAGAGGAAGTATTCTGCCTAAAAGGACATTTTAAGCAAAATTAACACACATTATGCGACGTAATATTGAATATGACGTGGCAACAAGCGAAGTGAAGCAGTTTAATAAAAAATAAAATTTAATAGAAGTAATTCGTTTTTTTAGTTAGTGTTTATTACTGGCAACTTGGCTAGTCTCGACGATACTAATATGTAAAGCTGAAGACTGTTTGTTTGGACGCGTTGACAGCAGGAATTACCAAACTGATTTTTAAATTTTTCAATTAATAGGAAGGTAAATTACTCCTGAGTGCTATAGGCGACTTTTAATTCCGGAAATACATATATATCCTGTAAAAGATTACACGCAGGTAGGGTCGCCAGCAAAAACTATTTATTTAATAGAGAAAACGACCCTAAAATTAATATATACTTTTCTAAACATTTCAGAAATATTTAACTCTAAAAACATACAAAACCCGCCGCAATTCTAACGTACAGTGCGTACAAATTTCCTTATTTTTAACTGCCCCATGGAAAGCAGTCTGCGGTGCTATTTGTCAGATTGTAAAATATCAGCCCGCCGTTCGTTCAGCTCTACATAAATTTTCATTTTCCCTCCAAATACGTCCTTGAACGCGAATATTGCTTCGGAAAATGGTATTATTGTGATTGTCGAGTTTTGAATGGAATTTTGCCAGGAGTCGGAATTTTGTATCAAACATTGTCAGCGTTGGCTTAAGTCGTTTCGCTTTGCTAATTTTATTGAGTCTCGTACTTTTGTTGTAAGCTTTTGTGTTTGATTTTTCTAGGTATGAAAATTATATCAAAAGTAGTGTATTAAGGACAGTCTAGCCTTCTATCGTATATTGTCTACACAATATATAATACTGACCCAATTCTACGATAGTGTCAGTATTACAGAGAATAGTTTGTTATTAATAAACCTTAAATACAAACTTGATGGTACTACCGTTGCAAATGATATTTCAATTGTTCCGAGTTTAAATACCAAGAGAAGCAAATAGTTTTAATATTTGTACTGGAATTATAATTAGAAATATTTATTATGTTTGAAATTCAAAATGGCGTAATTTATAATTATAGAGTGCCAACATTATTGTGACTGGCTGCTAGTTATATTTCATTGAAGACTTTTTGACATGGAATTCACGTATATACCTGTCTGACGATAAAAGGCGTGAGTTTATGATTATTAAATTCGCTTTTTAATTTGCGAATAAACTTTTTACCGACCATCACCTACTTTTGTTTTTTTATTGCATTTTTTTTGATAATTCAAATATACGTACGTACTTTATTTTTATTCGTCTGCATAATAAAGTCATCATTACACGCTGAACCCGAATAATTTAAGCGGTATTATAATTCTAGATGAAAAATAAAATCATAACTACATTCCATACCTCACAATTTCAGAAATAAGTTGTATGTTCATTCATTCAATTTTCAACTCTATGATATACAAATAAAGTCCAAATTGTAATGCGGATAAACACAGTTTTACGGTAAGTGTTGCTAGAGATTGTAAAATTCAAATTTTATGGGACATTAACACCATGGTTTTTGTTCATTTGCATTTATGATGTTAAATATTTTGGCATATTTTTGGAGGACTTCGCTCTTTACAGCCAAGAGCCCTTGGGTTAACTGGCCGTGTTTACGCTGATAGCATTATTACTCGCAGTTGAGTGAATATACTAGGTTTACCGATGACTCTGCCCGAGCAAGACTTGATAACTTAAAGATAATAAAGCAAAATATATTGCTATTCAATGTTTTGTAACGTATGAAAAAAATACAATTATAGTGACCGAAGTTTTGATTTCAGATTCTGGAAGTTTCGACGAAAAACTTATTTCGATGGGACAGTGTAAAATTATAATAATTCTCAGCAAATAATAAAACAAATTTCAGTAAATAAAGTTATCTATACATATAACAAAATTGTAAGGCTTCCGTGTTCGCACGTGTATCACGCAAAACCACACATCAATTTAAAATTTATTGACAAAAAAACGTGAAGCATTTTTCTGAGCTAAATTAAGTTTTCATAAAATTGTACCTACGGAATTAATATTATTAAAAAAAATGTGCTTTCTAAATATAAAAGAAGTGATCTTAAATATAATATCTAGATCTAAGAAAACGTAGACAGAGTTGCGGGCATAATTAGTCAATAATATTGCGCAAAAATCATGTCAGATTATATTAATTACCTTTATCAAAGTGGGCGTATGCTGCAACTAAAACAATCCGACAGTACACATTACAACTGCAAACATGATGCTGTGTACATTTTTTATATTTATTTTGCTAAAACAATCCCTGCAAGACTGCATCATTGACGATACAACACCCGTTAATGTCTGGGAGCAACGTCTCCACAAAGATCTTAAGCTGAAGCCTGAACTGTCGAACATACCTTGCGACCGCAACGGCGTAGAAGTAAAACTGCGGCTCAACTTAAAATGGTTTAATTACGACAGCAACCAGGGAGCATTCGCCATTTATAGTTGGGTGATGTTAACATGGAACAATAACAAAATTACCTGGAACCCTGCAGATTATAACGGACTGAATGAAACCCTCATATTGAACTCTGACATGTGGTACCCCGAAATAAAATTGATGAATTCCATAGATTCAGAGCAGTCAGTGCATTTCTTCTTCGAACAATGTGCGATCAGGAGTAGTGGTGAAATTTTCTGCATCTACAAAATGGTTGACAGTGCAATTTGCAATAGCGATTTGACTAAATGGCCGTACGACACGCAATCTTGCAGTGTTAAGTTCGGAGTATGGAAAAATAAGAATAACACAGTGAGACTTAAAACGGCTGGACGTGCTGTACGTATGATTGGTGCTGATTACGGAATGGAGTGGGATATAATAGATTACAAGCAAGAGGAGAATCAGGGAGCGGAGACCCAACTAACAATGACATTTGTGATAGAGCGACACGCGGAGACGGTAGCTGCTACGCTCATTTATCCATCTATAGCACTTTCTACATTATCAATAGTTTCTTTTACTTTGGATGTGAGAAGAATGACACGTTTCGGACTCGTCTGTTTTAATATAGCGAATCATTTTTCATTCTTGACAGAGTTGCAGGAGAATATGCCTGGTCATAGTTTTTACACGCCTAGTGTTTTGTTCTATTACCGAGGCTCGATGTTGACCAACATATTCCTTTTTCTCTTGACTCTTATGTTGGCTGGTATGTGCAAGAGAGAGAAGGTGCCTCCCCTTTGGGTCTCTTTCGTTAATGATATCGTATACAAAGGCCGAGGGAAGATGCTGGTTTGGCCTAAATGGGAATCGGAGGTGGGTGCCAACGAATTCGCTGAACAGTGGACTAATTTTGCAAATATAATTAACAGTGTATTCTTTATTGTTACTGTTATTGTTTATGTGTGTCTATATTTTGTTTATATGCCCCAACCACCGCCATTAAATTATTAAAAAAAATGTGTTTTTCGCAATAAATTAAAACTTTTTAATATGTTTTTGTAGTAATCGGTAACATAGCAGAATATCGATAAAGAATCTGTTTATGCTGTGGCAAATAAATGTTGTATTATTTTGTTTTAAATTACTCAAATTATGAAGTTTTCAATTACACCGCTTAATAATTATGAAGGCGTTTATTGTCTGGAAACCGAGGGCTAATGTTACATAATTTGCTATAAATACGAACAAATTGTGCGCTGAATTTTGGCCAATCTTGAAGACAGGTGGGAGAGGTCACAACACAAAAAACACCTTGTACCAAAGCCGCAATCCAAAAAATTCTTGTTACACTACAACAGAAAAGGGTTCAATAAATAATATTTAGGCTGTTTTTTAGTGGCTACCAGTCTATGTTTTTATAAGTTTTAGTCTCCTATTTGAGTATATAAAACTCTGCATTTTCCCAACCCACCTATAGTTGATTTATAAAAGTAAATTCATGACGAGTGGTCATAATTTTCATATGGTTAATGGTCATAATTTTCTCCAAATATATTTAGAAATCAATATATCTTCGAATAGGTCGATATGAATCCTTGGGGATCTTTTGGGAAGGCCCATGTTCAGCAGTGGACGTCCTGCGGCTGATGATAATGATATTTAGAAAATAAAAATTGTATAACCTAGTTGGGAGTAGAACATACTGACGAGACGAATCTCCGCAGGTTCACACGCAAGGAAATGACATGTGTATTCTTAATAAATTATCGGCTACTTTAACGACGAAAGAAATCGCGAGGAAACCCTGCATATCCGAAAAGTTTTCCTTAATAATTTCAAAGGTGTGAGGAATACGCACAAAATTACCAGGAACAGAATATTTAAAGTTTAAAGTTGATTTACTTTTGTGGCTGATCGTACATTGCTTGACATGATTTCTTTTGATATATTCGCAAGCAGTAGCGTAGCTTGATTTAGAGGGGCCCTATATCTATATTTCTTGGGGGTCCTTCAAGGCAGTGCGAACTTTTGGGCACCCGCTTAGTTTAATATAGGTATGGGCCAAGAGGGGCCCTAAAGCTCAAGGGCCCCGGATCACTGACACAGCTGATGCGGTGGTAGCTACGCCCCTATTCATAAGCTAAAATTGTAAAAAGATAACACAAGATCGAAAAATCTAATACTCCAATAAAAAATCTTTTGATCTCTCTATGCTTTTTGCTGTGGCATTCCTCCGTAAGGCTGGCACGGTTTGAGAGGGATAACTAATGTTATTTTTTCGCCCTTCAAGAGGTCATTTATCAGTCTGCCGAGCGGAGTGACGTACCTCCACTGTACCTGAGAATGACACCGATAATTTGTGCGCAACCATAATGTTCTATAATTTGTATAGAACAATTCAAGTGAAATTTCAAGAGCATTCAAATACATACAAACGACAATTATTCATCGACTCCAAAATTGGTAAGAAGTAGGTAACGTTAAATTATTATTTGATTTTAAATGGTTTTTGAAGGCGGTTAAATTTCTTGATAATGTTTTTAAGATGAACATAGTTAATCATTGTTATTATAATAAATGCAGTACCCATGTTATTTATTCTGCTCTACCTAAAAACGAATGTAGGTAATAATACTGAAAATTATAGTTGAAACTATGAAAAGCACCCAATAAATATTAGTTGTACTCAGTGCAAAAATAAAACGCTTCGTCGGGCGGGCGGTTTCAATAGTTAAAGGATATTGGAACAGGAGTAACAGTTACCGTAACTTTTACTGTCGACTATAGATAGCTAACTTTAGTTAAATGTTCGTAAGTTATTGAGACCGGCGATAACTCGTCATAATTCAGTTAATGTGTTCTGAACATTATCATCGTAATTAAACGCCAAACTATATTTAGCGATAGTTGTGCTAAACTCGCTGCGAACGCTACATTACTGAATTTATAAATCGTACAACGCATGGAGTTACTACCGCACTCAGACAAGTGACAATTCCAATCATCAATGCAGTTTTTTTTGGATTTGATTATTTATGACGTGACGAGAGATTATAAAACGTGTTGGATATGTTTTGGAAAATACTAAATGATAACAATGATGGAGTTTTAGGATGCCATCTTTTATATAACGTTTTTCTCATATTTAGTTAAAATATTAAGTGTTAATTCGCTCTGTGCATGAAAGTGACTGAATTACAAAAACGGTCTAATGATTTCTTATGTTTACGCGAATATTCGATATAAAAATAAAACTATTATATGAACTTTGTTGCGGTTTTTTATGTTATAATTTTCTGACGTTTCGAAGACTTTGCTGCCTTCGTGGTCACGGGAGGACGTCTACTGCGAAGTAAAGTTATTCCAGGGTGTTAGTTAGTGTTTAAGATTTTAGTATGAGGTGTAAAAAGTGTCAGATCGAGGTTGGTATCTCTTTTACAAATATTGAGGTGGCGTGACAGCTTTATTGGTTTTGGTAGAACCCAAACAACCTCGCTGCTTCCACATTTATTGCTTTCCTTTTATATTGGTTAGCATCTATGATTCTTCTAGAATTATTACTAGCTTTTGCTCGCGGCTTCGCCCATGTGAAAGAGTTTTTCTTGGAATAAAAAGTACACTATATCCTTCACTAGGTCTCCTATCTCCATAACAACATCACAGTCAATTCGGGAGTTTTTGGGTTTATCGCGTTCAAATAGACAGATGCGGCGGGGTCTTTTCCTTATATGTAAGTAGGTGAGGATCATTTAATATTATTTGAACATTTTGCTGGTAAGCGGAAGATTTTATGAATAAAACAAAACACCTTCTAGCATGGTGTTTATTAGACCCATCACGTCTTTAAAAAAATTGCAAACGAACTTAAGTTTCATGATAACATAATCCAATATCAACTCAAATACGGCGATATAATTTTATCTCCATCCTCCACTCTAAATAGCGATGGGGGATAACGAATAATTGAAAACCGTTTGCCGAACTCCGCCGGAAATGCATCGGAAATTGACGCAACATCCTCTCGTACAATTTTAAGCTATGGCTGCGAGTGGCGCGGTTTAGTTGACGGTAACGGTCAGGCTCTGGAGTTTGTGCGGTTTTGGATAAGATTTTTCTTTTGGTAGCAACATCATTTAGTTCTGATTCTTTTTTTGGTTTGAATGACGAGACGAGCTTGCCGTTCGCCTGATGATAAGCGATACGACCACCCATAAACAATAGAAACACCATCCAACACCTTGAATTACAAAGTATTGTTTGGTTTTCCATTGCGCTCGCCATCCGAGACATGAGTCTTATTATGTCCAGTAGTTCCACTGGCTACAATGTTCTTGAAACCGGAACACCGGTATCAACACCTCTGTCTACCCTTTGAAAAGGAAAAAGTGATGCTATATATACATATGTTACGTTATATTTAATAAATAAATTACCAGGCCAAGGGCGGTAGACGATATCATTACCAATCGTAATGTTTTACCGATTCGATAACTAACAATTCAATATAAATTTCGCAGGACATTTTCGTAGCATCGCAATTAACATTAGTATCGCTATGTCGAGACTGCCGCACCAGACATGATGAATATTTCTGAACTGATTTAAGTTCATATTGCAACCAATGTCATTTATAATTAGATATCAGGAACCGAAGGTGAATTCTAGATATCAATATTTAACCAAGTGTTAAGAGGTAGAAATCATGAAATTTTTGATATTAACATTATTTTTTAATCGAGAACAATGATATATAATGTATATACATATATAAAAATAAATCCCTATTTCCCTTGGTCACGCTATCACGCGTGAACGGCTGGACCGATTTCACTATTTATTTTGTTGTATTTGTTATTGTCAGGAGAAGGTTCTTATGAAAGAAAAAAATCAAAAAATTGCGCGGAAAATTAGAAAATTTAAGAAAACTTAACGATAATATTAATTTATCTAACTGTCAGTTGTTTGAAATAATTGTCAGCGATTGATAGAATGCGTACTTCAAATGCCTACTTAGACAGGACAACTTCTGTCGGGTCAGCTAGTATTTTAATAAAATAAAAGATATGCCATTGGAACGCGCAGTTGGAAGACTTCAATCTTCAGTCTGAAGACGTTGACGCAATCATTCCGGCCTATTTAAAACGGGATGACCACAGTATGATCCCCGAACGCGACACACTTGCGGGGACCACCTTGGGTTTCACATCTTGCAGTGGCGAAGTGTCCACACAACCTGATTCCTACCGGCTTCACTTTTAGGTTTATTTACTTTTGTATTAGTTTTTCTTTTCTGTTTAAAGCAGGCAGGCAGCCAAGGCATTTTTAATGCCTCAGGTTACCTTTTGGATAAATTTAGTCTACCACTGAGACCTTATTTAATTTTGTCTAAGTTTTTGTTTTCTGTTAAATTGGCCGATACGTAACTAAGGCATTTTTATGCCTCAGGTTACCTTTTGAAAAAATTTAGTCTACCACTGAACCTTAGTTTATTTGCCTTAGTTTTTGTTTTCTGTTAAATTGGCCTATACTAAGCCATTTTTGCTCGGATTACCTTATGAAAAAATTTAGTCTACCACTGAACCTTAGTTAATTTGCCTTAGTATTTGTTTTCTGTTAAATTGGCCTATACTAAGCCATTTTTGCTCGGATTACCTTTTGAAAAAAAATTGTCTACCACTGAGCCTTAGTTAATTTGTTTTAGTTTTTGTTTTTTGTTAAGTTGGCCGATACTAAGGCATTTTTTGCCTCAGGTTACCTTTTGAAAAAATTCACTCTACTACTTATTAGGGTCGCTATTCAGCCGTATGCAAATATATTCTCACTAAAAGTTATTAATAAGGATTGTTTTAGACGATTCCAGCCCCTTAATGATGCAATTATAGTCAGTCTGGAAATAATAAGCCGGCGGCCGGTCTAAGTGCATTCTCGTGTATGAACTGAGGCGTCAAAACTTCTACAGACAGACAGACGGGTTAGTATATAGTATTTAATGACATTCTATGTAGAGCGAGGTCTAAAATTCGCCGATTGTTGAAACAGCATTTTTTTTTGTTTTAGTACACATTATGATTGTATATGTTTACGCGAATGTTAGACATTAAAATGAAACTATTTTGTGGATTTTATTTTTTTTATATTATAATTTTCTCCAGCAGCCTTCGTGGTCTCGGGGCGGACTGAGGTGTTGGTCATACGAAAAGTCAGTTACAATATCTACCTATATTTTACAATATATAAGTTTGTTTTAAATTTAACTGTCGATGATCCCATCTACGCCGAGTGAGCTCACAATTATAATATAAAAAACCGCGATGAAATCCGCAAAATAGTTATATTTAGTACACGTTTTAAATACACACAACATGCATTTATCCCCGACAGAGGTATGCAGAGGTGCAACTAGGGCACCCACTTTTCGCCAAGTGTGTTCCGTCCCATGATGTGATAGGGTGCGAGCTTATCGTCATATTGGGCACCAATTCTAGACTCCGGGCTGATACAGAGCTAAAAACCCAAATATCACTTTGCTCGAACCGGGATTCGAACCCAGGACCTCAGAGCGCTGCCTTACTGCACATGTAATACAACTATGCCACCGAGGCAATCAGTACACATTTTTAAGTCGTTATAATAGTAATTGTGTTTACTCTAACGTTAATGTTTGAGATGACGCAGCGAAATAGAAACCCAAAGATAAGTTAATATTAAATTAATGTATATAATACTAATATACTTTTCTTTTTTAATATTATAAAGAGGAAAAGTTTGTCAGTTTGTTTGTAGGTTTGCAGGACTAGTCTCTGGAACTACTGAACCGATTTCGAAAATTACCAGGTTTAGTGCCTACTTAACATTTCTGAGTAAATTCTACTAGTTACAAATATATAAGCCGACCAAAAACAAACTTAAATCTGTTCCCGAATAAATGGTAACAAAATGAATACTATCTAAATTAGCTGTTTAATACAATAACAGTTAAATAAAATTTAATTGACTCAACAGACCTTTATTTAAAAAGAAAACCCTAACCAACGAATAAAATAATTTTACAAGAAATATATTAACCGCACATTTAATATATACCAAATGCAAAAAGATAAAAATGTTATCATCAATAAATATATTTTCTAAGCCTTCGTGGCTCGTAATATTTTTCAACAATAATGCCAATTTAGTGGTGCGTCCCAGAATTACATACAAGGTGAGCTTGAGGTCTGGGCCACTGACCCCCAACTCATAATCTGGGCCAGTTTTCATAAATCAAGTGAATTTCATACCCTAAAGTGGACATCATATTCTATGAAAATCTAGGTTTCATTTTCGAGTTACAATATATTATTTTGATCTAGGCTGTTATTATAATATATATTATAGTTATTATGCATTGCCTATTTAAGCCGCTAAGCATAGAAGCTAAAAATAAAAAGGAGACGTAAACCAATTTAAAATTGTAACAAAAATATTGCTATTCATTTCATACTAAATAAATATTTCTAGAAAGAACATTCAGGTGTAATTTCATTTATTTGTATTGAAAGGAAAAATATTGCTCGAAGAAAATCAGCAAAATACAGTATCGGAAAGGCTCGACCTATCTCAGAGTAATTGCCGGCATTTGTCAAGCGAAAATCTAATTTGAACAGGGTTATTTATAGTCGGATTTCCATTGTGATACTGTATGATTAATTCTTTCAGGTGTTGCTTATGAGCTGTTAATTTCTGATTCTTTGACGATATTTGAATTGTAAAGATATTGAGTTTGCTGTTTTCACGAATGTCATTGAAGTTCATACTACACAACTAGGGAAATATTTTCGTTCTTTGTTTTTGGACACGGAAAAGTGACCTTTCTGCAACTTAATAGTATCTGATGATAAGAAGAGTGAAGTCCAATAGAATGTTGAGATATGATTACCCCTCGCCAGTCGACACAATAATGCCGGCCTGTTGGAACCGCATACAAATAGGCTGATCCCGAAACGCGACACTTACTCGGGCTTCTGTTGCGGGTTTTAACACCTTGTGTACGGTGATCGCTATCTGGACGGATATAAAATATATCCTACCACCAGCTAATATACCACGTTAGGTACTACGTTCGTTTTCTGTAGGACAGAACTCGGTCGACCAGCGCTTTCATGCTGTAGACATTGAGGTATATGCCTACTGCGTTGCTCTGCCAATTTAACCCACTTCCATCAAACCATTTCTCATGTAAGAGGTTGATGTCCAGCAGTGGGACAATCGAAGTCGTCACTGTATTATTGACGTTGATTAACGGGTTGTTATCAAATACCTATTTGCTGACTATCTAAATTAATCGTTTCTTGCTTTTCTAGCAAGCTTAAACAATAGCACACATTACAAAAAAACTTAAAAATAAACAAAAACTACTCTTAAAAATAAACAATTGTTTCGTGAATGCAAGGAAGCGGCTAAGAAACATAATTTCAAATACGTTTGGGTTAAGCATGCTACTATCCTTGTGCGTGAGACAGATAACAAGACTGCCATTGCGATACGCACACACCAAGACATCGCAAAAATTAAACCAAGTCACATGTCTCAAAAATAAAAATGTTTTACATATTTAACTATAGAATATCTGAATTTTAAGTGCATTAGTCGTATTATTTTTTAAATGTTATACCTTGTTATAGATTATTAGTTGAACTTATTCTGAATCTGGAATTAGTGGTGACTTATACGAATGTAAAATATTCTGATAATTACCTTTATGATATTTTTATTTATCTTATTTTTGTTCATGGTTGTCATTATTATTTGTGTGATGCACAGTCAACATTGCCGTTACCTATTATGTTTGAAAGAGTAGCTATAGTGCCTTGTTACCTCTGCTTAGACTATGGTTACGTGCCAATTTTATATGCCTTTTTTAACTTATTAATATTATTATTATTTTTTCTTCTACTGGTTATATTGTTTCGTCATAAGTGCCCTTTAAGTGCCTAATAAGTTAATAATCTATTATCAAAACTGCAGGGGTATACGAACAAAACTTAATATACTACATATGAACATATTAGCTAACTCATTCGACATAATAATATTAACTGAGACTTGGCTTACTTCACAAATTTTTGACAGTGAGTATATAGATGACAGGTACACTGTCTATAGGTGTGATCGTAATCTGTTAACCTCTAATAAAAAAGATGGAGGTGGCGTGCTAGTGGCTGTATTAAGGGCGTTACGTCCAACCTGTGTCTTGATCAACACCGTCCAATACGTTGAACATGTATTTGTACAACTTCTCGGGAATAATGGAGAAACATACTGTATAAGTGCTGCATATATCCCACCTAATTGTTCTTCGGATGTTTACTCTGCTCATTTTGATGTATTGGAAACTGCAATAGACAAATTTACCTCCGGTACATTTTATATCTTTGGAGATTATAATATTCCAGAAATTGATTGGGTACCTGCTAGCGCACACTCCTCTGCTTTGAGTTTCGAAAGTTGCTCTATTGCTTCAAAATATTTGTCTAATTTTATGGCGATGGCTGGTGCGTCACAATTTAATCGCTTTATTAACCATAAGGGACGCATTTTAGACTTGTTACTCAGTAATTCTGATTGTGTTACCATGGCGCCATTGGCTTTGTTATTGCCTGTAGATAACCATCATCCTCCCTTTTGCACAACTATCCAATATAATTATGATTGTAGTCTATTAAAACCGGCAATTAAATATAACTATAATTTTTTCAAAGCTGATTATGATCAAATAAACCAGGATCTATCTAAAATTGATTGGTATGTTACTCTTAAAAATTTGACTGCTTCGGAAGCTGTCGATGCATTTTATGATACTATTTTTTGTACTATACGTAAACGTATTCCAATGTCCCGCCCGATTCCAGGGAAATTCCCTCGGTGGTTCTCTAAATCATTAGTACACATATTTAATAATAAAAATAAAGCTTGGGTTAAGTGGAAAAAGTACTGCCAAGTGTCTGACTATGAGCAATTTTCGTTTCTTCGCCGACGGTTTCAAGTTGAATCTAAAAAGACTACCTAAAGTACATAAGTATGGTGGAAGAAAACATACATAAAGATGTAAAATATTTATGGCGATATATTTCTAATCGAAAAACATCCAGTGGTTTTCCACAAAACATGCATTATAAAGGTCAATGTTCTAACGACCCTAATGTTATCTGCAATCTATTTTCTGAATTCTTTCTCTCGGTTTATGAAGCATCTTCACTTACAAGCAACTGGTTACCTCCGAGGGACTACGCTGATAATAACTGTTCTATTGTCAGTGGTATTGAGTTAAAATTGACACTATTCTAAAAGAGTTGAAATCCCTTAATGTATTAAAAGGACCTGGACCGGATGGATTGCCTGCTTATTTTCTAAAAATGACGGCGATAAATATTAGTAAGCCTTTACATATTTTGTTCAATAAATGTCTCACCGAGGGTTTGTTTCCTAATGTTTGGAAAAGTGCAAATATTACGCCTGTATATAAGTCTGGCTCTAAGCAGGACATTGAAAATTATCGGCCGATCTCTATTCTGCCTGCCTTGTCGAAGCTTTTGAACGTCTGGTACACAATGCAATCTATCCAATATTGCATAACATAATTATCAAGCAGCAACATGGATTCGTAAAAAGCGGTCTACTGTCACCAATTTATTGGAATTTACTGATTATGTTTTAAAACCATGGATCGCCGTGTGCAAGTCGACGCAGTGTACACAGATTTTCGAAAGGCATTCGATAAGGTTGATCATGAATTGCTTCTCACTAAAATAGCTTATAATGGGATTCGTGGTGACTTATTGCGGTGGTTCTCTTCATATGTAACTAATAGGTCGCAACAAGTAGTGATTAAAGGTCATCAGTCCCTCAGTGCAGTTGTTACTTCAGGCGTGCCCCAGGGGTCAATATTAGGTCCTCTTCTTTTCATACTATTTATTAACGATATCAATAAATGCTTTCGACATTCTAAATTTTTACTTTATGCTGATGACCTAAAAGTATTTAAAAGTATAAACAACCAACATGACTGTAATTTACTCCAGGAAGACCTTACTCGATTATCTAATTATTGCATAGACAACAAAATTCAACTTAGCATCCCTAAATGCTTGGCTATTTCTTTTACAAAAAATATCAATTCCACAATCCATACTTATATTATTTCGAATGTATCTCTGTCTAGGGGTATCTGTGGTTAAGGATCTGGGTGTATTGCTCGATAGTAAACTGCATTTGGACGAACATGTTGATATGATTATTAAAAATGCATACCGCATGTATGGGTTTGTTATGCGGTCATCAACTGATTTCATACATGTTGCCACTTACACTCATTTATACAAATCTCTTATTAGATGCCAGTTAGAATATGCTGTACAAGTTTGGAACCCTCTTTACGGAAAATATAGTGATAGGTTGGAGGGCGTACAACGCAAATATCTAAGAACCATGCACTATCGGTGTCACCGCAGTAAACTTCCCTACAATAACCTTCTTCGACACTATAAATTGTTAAGTTTAAAGGCTAGACGAATATATCTCGATACTATGTTTCTTTATAATCTGTGTAATGGCAAGTTTGACTGTGTAAGTTTAATAAATGACCTTTATTACATTGTTCCAAGAACTGTTATAAGACGTGAGGTATGCAGGAGGCCTGTCTTTGCTGTTACCACGTGTCACACAAATGCAGGGGTTCGTGCACCTCTTCGTCGCCTTGTCAAAACATATAACGAATTCTTTTTGAATTTGGATTTGTTTGCCTCATCTCAAAGTGTGTTTCGAAAAACCATGTTTATTATGATGCTAGATTTTGATCCGTAGGTATTATTTATACTTTAATTTGTCACCTATCCGTTTCTTAGTTATTAATAATTTTCCTTTTTTTTTTGCTTTTCATTTGTTAATTTTATTTCTTTATTATAATTTAATCGCTCGTACCTGAAAATTATACTTAGTTCATATACTGTGAAAAACGTTGTAGGTTGTATGTTTATAAAAAAATGTATGTATGTTCTTATTTATTCATATTTAATGTACAACTGTTTGTTTTTCCTCAATAAAATAAAATAAAATAAATAAATACATTTTTATCTCCTAGACGATAGGCAAAGGCGCAACCAAGGCAGCTAATTTGCAACCTATGTTCCATCCCGTGAAGTGATAAAAGGCGAGCCTATCGCGATATCGAGCACAAATTTCAGACTCCGGACTGATTTTTAGCAGAAAAATTTAGTATCACTTTGCCTGACCTTGGATTTTGATCCGGGAACTCAAAGCAGTAGTCGTAGCGCGCATTATTAGATAAGCTATTAAGACAGTCCAAGCAAGCAATTAACAAGCCAGAATAGTGAATCTATTATCTCTATATTTTGGACTATTAAAGATACAAATAAATGTCCTACCAAACCAAATGTAGCACTTAAATCGAATACCCAAAAATTTGTGTAATAAATAAGTTTTTATATAAAACAGTCGTTAGGTGAAGTGTCCACGGCGCACTTTAATGTGAGAATTAAGATGTCCACATAAAAGTAAGGAATAGTCCATTAAAATAAGTTGTTGCCGAACTCCAAGTTTTACGACTTGGGAACTTCCCGCGCTGCGGTTTTACGTCTAGATTTTGCGATTTGAATATAATCATTAATCATAATAATTTCCGTTTAAATAAATACGGATTTTCTGGTGATTTTGTAGTAGATCATTTCATAATTTGTTTTTGACTTTTATCAAATATTTATGTATAAACCTTTTATGACGTAACCTTTGTGTTTACGCTCTTAATTGTTGCACAGTAATTCGACATAGCTATGAAACTGGCTGTCGTTTCAGCAATAACTGTAATGTAAATAGGAGTGTCGAGTTTCGGCAACAAGTCGACAGCGGCTAACGCCTCAAGGTCTCTAATATTTGAAATAATATAATTACATCAGCTCCGTATTACATTTGGTCCCACTGGTGTGCACGGGCCTCCTCTGCTACTGAGAGGGATATTCTTAGTCCACCACGTTGGCCTAGGGCACATTGACAGATTTCACATACCCTAAAAATTCTTACAGAGAACTTCGCACATGTGCAGGTTTCCTCACGATGTTTTCCTTCACCGTTAAAGCGTACCATAATTGATAAACAATATTATACACATAACTTTTAGAAATGTCAGAAGTGTGTGTTCTTCTGTGTTGATCCTGTAGATATACTACTCATCAGTACGTTCTACTACCAACTAGGCTATCACCGCTGGAAGTAATTAAAATGCATAAAAATAGCAAATGTTCGTAGGTAACCATAAATATCACTATTCTAGTTTAGTATACAACAAGAAACGTCTTTCATAAATTATTTCTTACTGGTGGTAGGTCTTTCATATGTGAGAATCCGTCTTCGTAGGTACTACCGCAATGTCTATTTCTGCCGCCAAGCAGGTGTGTGTAGTCATTGTTATGTTCCGGTTTGAAGGACATTACAAGCAGTGTAACTACTGTACATAAGAAGACTTAACATCTCATGTCTCAAGATGGCGAGCGCAGTGCAATAACAAACAATACTTTGTAATTCAAGTTATAGGATGGTGTTTCTGCTGTTTACGGGTGGTCGTATCGCTTACCATCAGACTAAGACCTAAACCCTCTCAGTAGTAGAGCCCGTCTCAGCAGTGGGACAGTATATAATGCAGGGCTGTTATTAATATTATGTAGAATTACACATTCCTGTCTTATAAGGTAAGTATTTTGTATGTCGAAATCGATATCGATTGCATCCAATGACCCATTTGGTTGGCCGTTGGCCGGTTTATATAAAAATATATATGTCAAATTCAATACTGTATAAATTCAAACAAGTTATAAACAAAACAAAATCGGAATTCGGCGTTTATTCAAAGACAAATATTCCGTTTTCAAATCGGACTGCGTTTATAAATGGAAATATTCAAATGTCGCCAAAATGTTGCAAAAGGGTATTCGTCCGGATACTCGGCCTCTGTCAAACTTTCCGTTACTTTTTTCGTTCGAATTTTAAATAAAAACACATGCTGCGATTTCCGCGAGATTTTTCGGACGCATTTAGTTTGCTCCTATGCCCGAAATCCTGGCTGGTTTTGATCGAAGCGCCTTTTTTTTATAAAACAAAGGATTCAAATATTTTTTGCTTTTGTCAGACGCCATTTTGTTTTTTCTCGAATTGGGGAACATTTCAATTACGTATATTTTAAAATAATATTTGTCGTAGAAAAAAATATTAATAGTTTATATTTTATTTTTTGGTTCTTTGAAATGTTAAGTACATCGCAGTCTAGTTAAAAGCACTGAACAGAATTCCCAAAGTATGCTAACATAGACTACTTTAGTATTGTTTGTATTGTATATGAAATCCCAGAAGTAAAACGAAGGCAAAACTCGGCTTCTTACTGCTTTTGGGTTAGTTTTAATAATTGCATTTACTTGTATTTTCGACTCTCGGTGTGCGGTTGTTATATTAGACGAATGTAGGGAAATAGACGCTTAACTTTTACGTATAATGAAATCAAGTTTTTATCTTACTAATTTAACCATACTGGAAAGTTTGTATACGTGTTGAATGTTAAAAAGCTAAAACTGCTGGACGGATTTGGATGAAATTTAACACATGGATATGCTACTCTATATGCTGGTACAGTCAGCAACAGAAGTCGTTGAACATAATTTGTTTCCAATATTTCCTAATCATTATCATTTACCATAAGTTACTGATTACACTAAGTTCAAAATAACTTGTCATAATTGAACTACAAAAGTAGCTGAACGCAGTCAAACCATTGAATGTCAAATATTACTAGCGAATTCTTTTATGATCTGTAATAAATACAAATGTGGCTGAAATTAGCACATTCTTTGTTTTATATAAGTACAAGCTTTTTTCTATTCGTTAAATTGAACCCATCAAGCTTCAATACACCCATCTCGCGAAACGCAGCGCACCGCGTTTTACTATCAAAACATTGCCGAATTAATACAGCAGTCCAGAATATCAATTAAATTGTTATTTTATAACATATTAGCTTTTGGCTCGCTGCTCCGCCCGCGTGAAAAAGTTTTTCAAGGTCAAAAGTAATGCTATATATTTACCCGGGATGAAAGTAGCTTACAGCACTCAGGAGTAATGTAGCTTTCTATTAGTGAAATATTTTCAAAATAAGTTATGTAGTTCCTGAGTTTAGCGCATTCAAACAAACAAATTCTTCAGGTTAATATAATAGTACATATTGAAGTTAATAACCAGAATATATATTTTTAAGTATGGGCAAAACATAATATATTAGTAAGTAATATTATAACATTAATAGGAATAGGTTAGTTACATTTTAAACATCCTATTTTATAGAACACTGGCCGGTTTAAAAACCAAATGTGTAAATTCAAAATTATTCTGGCAGGAGATTCTCTTCGAAGGATTCAACGTAAACGTCAGTTCCTTTTCATAATTTTTCAGCCAATCCTTTACTTTGGTGTCCATATTGAAATGATAACCTTAATCTGTACTCTTCAGGTAAGTGATTTATGGTCCGTTTCAGTGTTCAGGTGTTTTGTAAATTAGTATCTGTTCATCGACTTTTGTTGCTGATCGTACTATGATCATATAAAAAATCTTATTATTTTGTTTTATTTTTTAATTAGGTGCTTCCGTTGCATTATGGATCGTTACGCGATTTAATTTGGCTTATTTTTTAATTTGGATTCAAACTTTTTTAGATAAGTACGAAAAATATGTTAGGAATATATCATACTGTCACTTACATAGCGTTTGAAGTCGCGACCAATTCTTATGATTAAATATTACAACTTTATATAAAACATGTCTACAACAAACAAGGGAAGTTAATTAAACGTGTCCACGAGATGTCGAGCCAGCTAAGCACTGAATACAGAACAGTGCAGTGCTGAGTGACTCGAACAGATAAATCTCATTTGTGCCTGCCTGACCGCTTTCTCAACTGCGCGCCCAATTGGATTAGATGCGAGACTGAGGGACGAGCTTGTGGCGAGTAAATAATTTTAATATTTTTTCAGGATATCTGGACACTTCGGTGGCGTAGTTGTATTTGCGACTGTAGTGATGAGGTTTCGGGTCCGAATTCCGAGTCGGCCAAAGTGATATTGATTCCTGCTCGTTATCAGCCTGGAGTCTGGAATTAGTGCCTGAAATGGCGATAGTCTCGCCCCCTATTTGATGGAATACATGGCGGAAGGTGGGTGCGCTAGTTTTAGCTCTTCCTACTACTTCAGGGATAAAGGGCGTGAGTGTGTATATAAATAAAATATCATGCGCGCCATCGCTTGATGATGAACCCACCAAACTTGAACCAATTAGTTCAAATACCAAAAGAGGATCATGCATAAGTACCATGAAAAGCAGCTTATTACGCATGATTGTATCAAATGGTATTAGATAACCGTCTTGTCATTCAATACTCTATCTGTACAGCAAAGCGCTTACGATCAGGTGCAGTCAATGCGGTGGAATAAACAATAATCTCATCACCACCACAGGAGAAGTTAAAATGAACGCGGTAAAATAGTTTCCCATTCGGCGCGGACGAATGGAGAAAAGTGTATAAACGAATTAAGATTTTAACTCGACGCGTGCCTTCATTCTTACAAATGAGATTCATTACTCCTTTTTATTACATATTAGACGTACCAACTGGCTTCGCGTGAAATTTCATTTGCCTTACCTTCTTCCCGTCATGTCTCTTGATATGTATACTAGATGCTCGCATTGGCTTCTTGTTCGCATTGCATAATTTTCTAGAAGGTAGGGTCTATCTGTCTCAGATTTCATTCAACTCCATTCAGAGATTTCTGAGTTTATTTCCGACAAACATCGAAATATCTTTACAAGGTTTTATATCCATCATAATTGGATAAGTAGTGAAAATATTCGAATTCTAGTTTCAATCGAGACATACTGAGACTAGTAGTATGTATTTCGCTGGTGGTAGGTTTTATTTTATATCCGCCGGATGTCGACCACCGCTTACAAAGTGTTAAAACCCGCCATAGTGGCCCACGTAAGTGTGTCGTGTTCCGTTCAGCCTATGTATATTCGGTTGCAACAGAGCAGCATAATT